>NW_019272875.1:0-306 GCF_002738345.1 Cucurbita maxima
GCACTCCGTTTCTTAGAAATAATATTCTAAATCGTCAAGCCTTATCATTCCTCACAAGAGTTTCGAAACACGAAGATCGTGACTCGGTTTTTTTAGCACGGACTACAAACTTCCCTTTTTGGGTTTCTGAAGAAGGGTTCGATTTGAAGAACTCTTTTACTCTTTTGTGCACTCCGTTTCTAAGAAATAATATTCAAAATAATCAAGCCTTATCATTCCTCACAAGAGTTTCGAAAAACGAAGATCGTGACTCGGTTTTTTAGCACGTACTACAAACTTCCCTGTTTGGGTTTCCGAAGAAGGGTT
>NW_019272875.1:314-3816 GCF_002738345.1 Cucurbita maxima
GGTTTTTTTAGCACGTACTACAAACTTCCCGTTTTGGGTTTCCGAAGAGGGATCGATTTGAAGAACTCTTTTACTGTTTTCTGCATTCCGTTTCTTAGAGATAATTTTCAAAATCGTCAAGCCTTATCATTCCTCACAAGAGTTTCGAAAAACGAAGATCGTGACTCGGTTTTTTTAGCACGTACTACAAACTTCCCTGTTTGGGTTTCCGAACAAGGGTTCCATTAGAAGAACTCTTTTACTGTTTTACGCACTCCGTTTCTTAGAAATAATATTCTAGATCGTCAAGCCTTATCATTCCTTACAAAACTTTCGACAGACGTCGACCGTGACTCGGTTTTTTAGCACGTACTCCAAACTTCCCTGTTTGGGTTTCGAAGAAGGGTTCGATTTGAAGACCCCTTTTACTGTTTTACGCACTCCGTTTCTAAGAAATAATATTCTAGATCATCAAGCCTTATCATTCCTTACAAAACTTTCGACAGACGTCGACCGTGACTCGGTTTTTTAGCACGTACTCCAAACTTCCCTGTTTGGGTTTCGAAGAAGGGTTCGATTTGAAGACCCCTTTTACTGTTTTACGCACTCCGTTTCTAAGAAATAATATTCTAGATCATCAAGCCTTATCATTCCTTACAAAACTTTCGACAGACGTCGACCGTGACTCGGTTTTTTAGCACGTACTCCAAACTTCCCTGTTTGGGTTTCGAAGAAGGGTTCGATTTGAAGACCCCTTTTACTGTTTTACGCACTCCGTTTCTAAGAAATAATATTCTAGATCATCAAGCCTTATCATTCCTTACAAAACTTTCGACAGACGTCGACCGTGACTCGGTTTTTTAGCACGTACTCCAAACTTCCCTGTTTGGGTTTCGAAGAAGGGTTCGATTTGAAGACCCCTTTTACTGTTTTACGCACTCCGTTTCTAAGAAATAATATTCTAGATCATCAAGCCTTATCATTCCTTACAAAACTTTCGACAGACGTCGACCGTGACTCGGTTTTTTAGCACGTACTCCAAACTTCCCTGTTTGGGTTTCGAAGAAGGGTTCGATTTGAAGACCCCTTTTACTGTTTTACGCACTCCGTTTCTAAGAAATAATATTCTAGATCATCAAGCCTTATCATTCCTTACAAAACTTTCGACAGACGTCGACCGTGACTCGGTTTTTTAGCACGTACTCCAAACTTCCCTGTTTGGGTTTCGAAGAAGGGTTCGATTTGAAGACCCCTTTTACTGTTTTACGCACTCCGTTTCTAAGAAATAATATTCTAGATCATCAAGCCTTATCATTCCTTACAAAACTTTCGACAGACGTCGACCGTGACTCGGTTTTTTAGCACGTACTCCAAACTTCCCTGTTTGGGTTTCGAAGAAGGGTTCGATTTGAAGACCCCTTTTACTGTTTTACGCACTCCGTTTCTAAGAAATAATATTCTAGATCATCAAGCCTTATCATTCCTTACAAAACTTTCGACAGACGTCGACCGTGACTCGGTTTTTTAGCACGTACTCCAAACTTCCCTGTTTGGGTTTCGAAGAAGGGTTCGATTTGAAGACCCCTTTTACTGTTTTACGCACTCCGTTTCTAAGAAATAATATTCTAGATCATCAAGCCTTATCATTCCTTACAAAACTTTCGACAGACGTCGACCGTGACTCGGTTTTTTAGCACGTACTCCAAACTTCCCTGTTTGGGTTTCGAAGAAGGGTTCGATTTGAAGACCCCTTTTACTGTTTTACGCACTCCGTTTCTAAGAAATAATATTCTAGATCATCAAGCCTTATCATTCCTTACAAAACTTTCGACAGACGTCGACCGTGACTCGGTTTTTTAGCACGTACTCCAAACTTCCCTGTTTGGGTTTCGAAGAAGGGTTCGATTTGAAGACCCCTTTTACTGTTTTACGCACTCCGTTTCTAAGAAATAATATTCTAGATCATCAAGCCTTATCATTCCTTACAAAACTTTCGACAGACGTCGACCGTGACTCGGTTTTTTAGCACGTACTCCAAACTTCCCTGTTTGGGTTTCGAAGAAGGGTTCGATTTGAAGACCCCTTTTACTGTTTTACGCACTCCGTTTCTAAGAAATAATATTCTAGATCATCAAGCCTTATCATTCCTTACAAAACTTTCGACAGACGTCGACCGTGACTCGGTTTTTTAGCACGTACTACAAACTTCCCTGTTTGGGTTTCCGAAGAAGGGTTCGATTTGAAGAACTCTTTTACTGTTTTCTGCACTCCGTTTCTTAGAAATAATATTCAAAATAATCAAGCCTTATCATTCCTCACAAGAGTTTCGAAAAACGAAGATCGTGACTCGGTTTTTTAGCACGTACTCCAAACTTCCCTGTTTGGGTTTCCGAAGAAGGGTTCGATTTGAAGAACTCTTTTATTGTTTTGTGCACTCCGTTTCGTAGAAATAATATTCTAAATCATCAAGCCTTATCATTCCTCTTTTATTGTTTTGTGCACTCCGTTTCGTAGAAATAATATTCTAAATCATCAAGCCTTATCATTCCAAACAAAACTTTCGACAGACGTCGACCGTGACTCGGTTTTTTTAGCACGTACTACAAACTTCCCGTTTTGGGTTTCCGAAGAGGGATCGATTTGAAGAACTCTTTTACTGTTTTCTGCATTCCGTTTCTTAGAGATAATTTTCTAAATCGTCAAGCCTTATCATTCCTCACAAGAGTTTCGAAAAACGAAGATCGTGACTCGGTTTTTTTAGCACGTACTACAAACTTCCCTATTTGGGTTTCCGAACAAGGGTTCCATTAGAAGAACTCTTCTACTGTTTTACGCACTCCGTTTCTTAGAAATAATATTCTAAATCGTCAAGCCTTATCATTCCTCACAAGAGTTTCGAAAAACGAAGATCGTGACTCGGTTTTTTTAGCACGTACTACAAACTTCCCTGTTTGGGTTTCCGAAGAAGGGTTAGATTTGAAGAACTCTTTTACTGTTTTCTGCACTCCGTTTCTTTGAAATAATATTCTAAATCGTCAAGCCTTATCATTCCTCACAAGAGTTTCGAAAAACGAAGATCGTGACTCGGTTTTTTAGCACGTACTACAAACTTCCCTGTTTGGGTTTCCGAAGAAGGGTTCTAGTTGAAGAACTCTTTTACTTTTTTCGGACTCCGTTTCTTAGAAATAATATTCTAAATCATCAATCCTTATAATTCCTCACAAAACTTTCGACAAACGTCGACCGTGACTCGGTTTTTTTAGCACGAACTACAAACTTCCCTGTTTGGGTTTCCGAAGAAGGGTTCGATTTGAAGAACTCTTTTACTGTTTTGTGCACTCCGTTTCGTAGAAATAATATTCAAAATAATCAAGCCTTATCATTCCTCACAAAACGTTCGACAAACGTCGACCGTGACTCGGTTTTTTTAGCACGTACGACAAACTTCCCTGTTTGGGTTTCCGAAGAAGGATTCCAGTTGAAGAACTCTTTTATCGTTTTACGCACTCCGTTTCTTAGAAAT
>NW_019272875.1:5886-7969 GCF_002738345.1 Cucurbita maxima
CTCTTTTACTGTTTTACGCACTCCGTTTCTTAGAAATAATATTCTAAATCGTCAAGCCTTATCATTCCTCACAAGAGTTTCGAAACACGAAGATCGTGACTCGGTTTTTTTAGCACGGACTACAAACATCCCTGTTTGGGTTTCTGAAGAAGGGTTCGATTTGAAGAACTCTTTTACTCTTTTGTGCACTCCGTTTCTCAGAAATAATATTCTNACAAACTTCCCTGTTTGGGTTTCCGAAGAAGGGTTCTAGTTGAAGAACTCTTTTACTTTTTTCGGACTCCGTTTCTTAGAAATAATATTCTAAATCATCAATCCTTATAATTGCTCACAAAACTTTCGACAAACGTCGACCGTGACTCGGTTTTTTTAGCACGAACTACAAACTTCCCTGTTTGGGTTTTCGAAGAAGGGTTCGATTTGAAGAACTCTTTTACTGTTTTGTGCACTCCGTTTCGTAGAAATAATATTCTAAATAATCAAGCCTTATCATTCCTCACAAAACTTTCGAAAAACGTCGACCGTGACTCGGTTTTTTTAGCACGTACGACAAACTTCCCTGTTTGGGTTTCCGAAGAAGGATTCCAGTTGAAGAACTCTTTTATCGTTTTACGCACTCCGTTTCTTAGAAATAATATTCTAAATCGTCAAGCCTTATCATTCCTCACAAGAGTTTCGAAAAACGAACATCGTGACTCGGTTTTTTTAGCACGTACTACAAACTTCCCTGTTTGGGTTTCCGAAGAAGGGTTCGATTTGAAGAACTCTTTTACTGTTTTCTGCATTCCGTTTCTTAGAAATAATATTCTAAATCGTCAAGCCTTATCATTCCTCACAAGAGTTTCGAAAAACGAAGATCGTGACTCGGTTTTTTTAGCACGTACTACAAACTTCCCTGTTTGGGTTTCCGAAGAAGGGTTCGATTTGAAGAACTCTTTTACTGTTTTCTGCATTCCATTTCTTAGAAATAATTTTCTAAATCGTCAAGCCTTATCATTCCTCACAAGTGTTTCGAAAAACGAAGATCGTGACTCGGTTTTTTTAGCACGTACTACAAACTTCCCTGTTTGGGTTTCCGAACAAGGGTTCCATTAGAAGAACTCTTTTACTATTTTACGCACTCCGTTTCTTAGAAATAATATTCTAGATCGTCAAGCCTTATCAATCCTCACAAGAGTTTCGAAAAACGAAGATCGTGACTCGGTATATTCTAGATCGTCAAGCCTTATCAATCCTCACAAGAGTTTCGAAAAACGAAGATCGTGACTCGGTTTTTTTAGCACGTACTACAAACTTCCCTGTTTGGGTTTCCGAAGAAGGGTTAGATTTGAAGAACTCTTTTACTGTTTTATGCACTCCGTTTCTTAGAAATATTATTCTAAATCGTCAAGCCTTATCATTCCTCACAAAACTTTCGACAGACGTCGACCGTGACTCGGTTTTTTTAGCACGTACTACAAACTTCCCGTTTCGGGTTTCCGAAGAGGGTTCGATTTGAAGAACTCTTTTACTGTTCTATGCATTCCATTTCTTAGAAATAATATTCTAAATCGTCAAGCCTAATCATTCCTCACAAAACTTTCGACAGACGTCGACCGTGACTCGGTTTTTTTAGCACGTACTACAAACTTCCCGTTTCGGGTTTCCGAAGAGGGTTCGATTTGAAGAACTCTTTTACTGTTTTCTGCATTCCGTTGCTTAGAAATAATATTCTAAATCGTCAAGCCTTATCATTCCTCACAAGAGTTTCGATAAATGAAGATCGTGACTCGGTTTTTAGCACGTACTACAAACTTCCCTGTTTGGGTTTCCGAAGAAGGGTTCTAGTTGAAGAACTCCTTTACTTTTTTCGGAATCCGTTTCTTAGAAATAATATTCTAAATCATCAATCCTTATAATTCCTCACAAAACTTTCGACAAACGTCGACCGTGACTCGTTTTTTTTAGCACGAACTACAAACTTCCCTGTTTGGGTTTCCGAAGAAGGTTTCGATTTTGAAGAACTCTTTTACTGTTTTGTGCACTCCGTTTCGTAGAAATAATATTCTAAATAATCAAGCCTTATCATTCCTCACAAAACTTT
>NW_019272875.1:7982-10329 GCF_002738345.1 Cucurbita maxima
GTACGACAAACTTCCCTGTTTGGGTTTCCGAAGAAGGATTCCAGTTGAAGAACTCTTTTATCGTTTTACGCACTCCGTTTCTTAGAAATAATATTCTAAATCGTCAAGCCTTATCATTCCTCACAAGTGTTTCGAAAAACGAAGATCGTGACTCGGTTTTTTTAGCACGTACTACAAACTTCCCTGTTTGGGTTTCCGAACAAGGGTTCCATTAGAAGAACTCTTTTANTGTTTTACGCACTCCGTTTCTTAGAAATAATATTCTAGATCGTCAAGCCTTATCATTCCTCACAAGAGTTTTGAAAAACGAAGATCGTGACTCGATTTTTTTAGCACGTACTACAAACTTCCCTGTTTGGGTTTCCGAAGAAGGGTTAGATTTGAAGAACTCTTTTACTGTTTTCTGCACTCCGTTTCTTAGAAATATTATTCTAAATCGTCAAGCCTTATCATTCCTCACAAGAGTTTCGAAAAACGAAGATCGTGACTCGGTTTTTTAGCACGTACTACAAACTTCCCTGTTTGGGTTTCCGAACAAGGGTTCGATTTGAAGAACTCTTTTATTGTTTTGTGCACTCCGTTTCGTAGAAATAATATTCTAAATCATCAAGCCTTATCATTCCTCACAAAACTTTCGACAGACGTCGACCGTGACTTGGTTTTTTTAGCACGTACTACAAACTTCCCGTTTTGGGTTTCCGAAGAGGGATCGATTTGAAGAACTCTTTTACTGTTTTCTGCATTCCGTTTCTTAGAGATAATTTTGTAAATCGTCAAGCCTTATCATTCCTCACAAGAGTTTCGAAAAACGAAGATTCTTAGAGATAATTTTGTAAATCGTCAAGCCTTATCATTCCTCACAAGAGTTTCGAAAAACGAAGATTTTGACTCGGTTTTTTTAGCACGTACTACAAACTTCCCTGTTTGGGTTTCCGAACAAGGGTTCCATTAGAAGAACTCTTTTACTGTTTTACGCACTCCGTTTCTTAGAAATAATATTCTAAATCGTCAAGCCTTATCATTCCTCACAAGAGTTTCGAAAAACGAAGATCGTGACTCGGTTTTTTTAGCACGTACTACAAACTTCCCTGTTTGGGTTTCCGAAGAAGGGTTAGATTTGAAGAACTCTTTTACTATTTTCTGTACTTGTTCTTTGAAATAATATTCTAAATCGTCAAGCCTTATCATTCCTCACAAGAGTTTCGAAAAATGAAGATCGTGACTCGGTTTTTTAGCACGTACTACAAACTTCCCTGTTTGGGTTTCCGAACAAGGGTTCCATAAGAAGAACTCTTTTATTGTTTTACGCACTCCGTTTCTTAGAAATAATATTCTAGATCGTCAAGCCTTATCATTCCTCACAAGAGTTTCAAAAAACAAAGATCGTGACTCGGTTTTTTTAGCACGTACTACAAACTTCCCTGTTTGGGTTTTCGAAGAAGGGTTAGATTTGAAGAACTCTTTTACTGTTTTCTGCACTCCGTTTCTTAGAAATAATATTCAAAATAATCAAGCCTTATCATTCCTCACAAGAGTTTCGAAAAACGAAGATCGTGACTCGGTTTTTTAGCACGTACTACAAACTTCCCTGTTTGGGTTTCCGAAGAAGCGTTCTAGTTGGAGAACTCTTTTACTGTTTTCTGCATTCCGTTTCTTAGAAATAATTTTCTAAATCGTCAAGCTTATCATTCCTCACAAGAGTTTCGAAAAACGAAGATCGTGACTCGGTTTTTTTATCACGTACTACAAACTTCCCTGTTTGGGTTTCCGAAGAAGGGTTCGATTTAAAGAACTCTTTTACTGTTTTGNGCACTCCATTTCTTAGAAATAATATTCTAAATCGTCAAGCCTTATCATTCCTCACAAGAGTTTCGAAACACGAAGATCGTGACTCGGTTTTTTTAGCACGGACTACAAACTTCCCTGTTTGGGTTTCTGAAGAAGGGTTCGATTTGAAGAACTCTTTTACTCTTTTGTGCACTCCGTTTCTCAGAAATAATATTCAAAATAATCAAGCCTTATCATTCCTCACAAGAGTTTCGAAAAACGAAGATCGTGACTCGGTTTTTTAGCACGTACTACAAACTTCCCTGTTTGGGTTTCCGAAGAAGGGTTCGANTCAAGCCTTATCATTCCTCACAAGAGTTTCGAAAAACGAAGATCGTGACTCGGTTTTTTTATCACGTACTACAAACTTCCCTGTTTGGGTTTCCGAAGAAGGATTCCAGTTGAAGAACTCTTTTATCGTTTTACGCACTCCGTTTCTTAGAAATAATATTCTAAATCGTCAAGCCTTATCATTCCTCACAAGAGTTTCGAAAAACGAAGATCGTGACTCGGTTTTTTT
>NW_019272876.1:0-10304 GCF_002738345.1 Cucurbita maxima
CTCTTTTATCTCAGGTCTTGGATCACCTACTAACTACTGCGCTGCTACAAGGAGTGGACCTGTAACCATGCAAAGGGGTGGAGCGTATAGGTCTCGATCACGTGGTTGGGGTATCGATGATGTGGCAAGCGGACTGAGTATTTCAAAGAATACTCAGTAAGTGGCCCCACTATAGGGGGCCATGCAAATGCAAGCACATGCAATCATGATTTAAGGACCTATCTCTAATCATCACAAGGGTGACCTCCAGTCTCGGACAAATTGGATGTGTAGTACTTCCCTACACACGATTCACACGTGCGAGTTTGAATCTCCAGGGCGCTTGCACACCCCATGGACCCTTTGGTCAAGCTAATCTGTAGCAACGTTTGGAGGTCAGCGGAACCTCATAGTGTCATGCGCCTCATGAACACCCTCATCTGTGCGCATTGGCACTCGTGCACATTCACACTCATCATCATATTGTGCCCATCCGCATTCATCATCTCTAGGGGAAGTAGCCCTATGCTTATGTATGCATGAGGTCCCTCTAAATCCATCATAATGTCTCTTCTGACGCAACCCTCTAGTCTCATCTCTTAATTACTCTAGGTAACACATACTCGTGGATATTTATATTAATATCATTTTCATGCTCTTAGGGTTGTGTCCTATGTCGATCTAACGACATGATACAATATGACATCCATCATCATATAGCATGCTCTATATGGAAAACATCATCATATTAAGGTAAACGTCACGCAATCGTCATACTCATCATATTGCTATAAAGTGCATCAAGCATATCAAGTACGTCATTCATCAAAATATATATATACTACGCACATCATCAAGCATGCATCATAACTCATACATCATCATACACTCGTACATCATCATATACTAGTATACGACATCATACAATGCAACTCATACATCGTCATAACTCATACATCATCACATACTATCATACCACATCATACGACACAATTCATACAATTTTTAGCCTATCCTATAGTAAGGTCAATTATGTGATTAGTTTAAGTTATTGTCCGAATTTATCCTTAATGAAAGTTTAATTCTGTCATTTGAAATCCAAGTCAACCTATGTGAGTTCATGACATCAGTTTCAAGTTCGAACTTCTATAAAATTATTTCTTTAATTTACATTGGCCCATGTGTTCATCATGCGAACATTAGAGGCTTTGCATGAATAAAATTTTAAATGTTTGTTATAATTTCATTTTGATGTCATCCATTTAAAACTCTTTAATATTTACCATATATTTTCTTTCCTCTTAGGTAGTGTTTCCTCTTCTTTTTATTTTAATTAAGTTCACAATTATCTTTTGCCAATTTTAATAGGTTCTTGAATTGCACGGCTAATCAATTCCATATTTCCCATTTGTTTACTTCTATTTCTATGTATTTCATCTGTTTTTCACCAAATCTTCCATTTTGTTCAGTATTTACTTTCTATCTTCCATTTTTTTTTCTCTCGGTTCCAATTTACTTAATTTTGTTGACAAATATTGGCGTCATTGATTTTAGTTATTTCTCTAACCTAACATGCTAATTAAAATCTAAATAACTAGGCAATAGATCTAATTCTGAATAATTAGATAAAAGAAAAGGAAATCTGATTCCAACTGATATCTTGTAACAACCTTGCATGTATGAGAAGGAGATGTCTCTCCAATTAAATCTCCAAGATCTGTCTCTCCAGTTAAATCTTCAGCTCTCCTGTAAATCTTGTTGTTGGTATTTTTTTTTTTCTTAATTGATGCAGGAACACGTGTGCTTCTTCTGAATTTTGACTGATTAGTTGGTTGAGAAGAGATAGTTGGGAGAGGAAGGAGCGGTCACTCCGAAAATTACTATTCTTATTATTTTTATTATTTAATTATTATTTATTATCATTGTTATTATTCTTCTTTTTGTACTGTTGTTATAATCCGCGAAGTACATACATATTCTTTGTATTTCATACATTCTTATCAAACATGATACGTCACAGTGTCTCGAAGGGCATAAACATGGTCACATACATTGCAGTCATCGTCAAAGAGAAAAGAAAATACATGCATATATCACATTGTTGGTTCAGATCGCATAACATAAACAATAGCACATAAATAGAGCCAAAGAGTACATGCTATTGATGCATCAAAAAAATTCATCAAATCTAACTCATTAACGTTTTATGCTCTCCTTTGTGCTCCTAATCTCGTTTTGGTCCAACGTTCCTAGGTTTAGTTTTACTTGGTTTAATTTAACCTATAATATTCATCCATTTAGAAAAAGGAGCTTAGAGTTTATTTGGGAGCCAACAAAACTTAAATCTTCTAATATATTTTAATTTCAAAAGATCCCATCTTTTATGAAAAAGACATGTGAGACAAGATTGAAAAATAATAATGATAATAAAAATAAAATTCATAGTTGAAAATTTATTTTTATCCTTCTATATATAGATATATTAGACAAATTAGGTGTGATCTAAGACTATTAAGATCGAAAAATACTCTCAATCCACAAATATTGACCGATTGAAACTGATTTTGAAACTTAAATAATACTAAAAATAGAATCAAAATTAAGTATAAAAAGTGAGGATCACTCACAAAGGAATGGAGAAGCATAGATCAATTATAAAATAGAAGGAGAGTGATAAGAGTTTGAACGGGAGAGTAGTTGTGTCTGCTAATAGACACAGAAAGTAGCTTTTAATCCCCTTATACAGAAAGTAGCTTTTAATTCCCTTATACTTATCTTCTTCTGTGTCTATTGGCAGACACAAGGGGTCAAAATGGTTTTACTGAAACTATCAATCTTGATGTGTACGATATTGTTAAGCCCTTCCCTTTCAGGGGCTACTTCTCCCACAAACATATTCATCCTTGCCGGTCAGAGCAACATGGCTGGTCGAGGTGGGGTAGAGAAAACTCCAAAGGGGGAACTTGTGTGGGATGGGAAGGTCCCATCAGAGTGTCAATCCGACCCATCCATCCTACGGTTCAACCCTGAGCGCCAATGGGAGATAGCACACGAACCTCTCCATTTGGGGATTGACGTCGGCAAAACGAAAACTCCAGGGATTGGTCCGGGGATACCGTTTGCTCACCAGTTGAAAGAAAAAGCTGGACAAAAGGCAGGCATCGTGGGTTTAGTTCCTTGTGCTAGGGGTGGCACTTTAATTGAACAATGGATTAAAAACCCTAGCAATCCTAGTGCAACTTTTTACCAAAATTTCATCGAACGAATTAAAACATCAGAAAAAGAAGGTGGGGTTGTGCGTGCTTTGTTTTGGTATCAAGGAGAAAGCGATGCGGCTATGAATGACACTGCTCAAAGATACAAAGACAACTTAAAGAAGTTCATCACCGACATCCGCAATGATATAAAACCTAGATTCTTGCCTGTCATTATTGTTAAGATAGCCCTCTATGACTTTTTTATGAAGCACGATACTCATAATTTGCCAGCAGTGAGAGCAGCTGAAGATGCAGTCCAGAAAGAGCTTCCAGACATCATTACTATTGACTCTTGGGAGTTGCCTATGAACTTGACTACATTTGAAGGCTTTTCTTGGGATCATGGTCATTTTAATACCGCAACTGAGATTGCTTTGGGCAAATGGTTGGCTGACACATATCTCGCCCACTATGGTCATTTACTATGATCTTATTATGTGTCATTCTCTAATCTCTATTGATTGATCTATTATTCTATCTCAATAAAATCATTTAAACCACATCTTTGTTGAACCATAACATACTTAATACTCCACTTTTGTGGAAGTTTCTTATTTAAATAATTAAAAAATAATCAAACTTTGTTCTTAAAAGATCAAAATTAGAATTTGTAGATGTGGTAGAAGAGAAAACTGCTTATATAAATCTCAGGAATTCAAGAAAGATAAAGAATACTAAATAGTGAAAATTTGAGAAAATTAGTCAAGTCCAAGGGCAAATTTGTCATTTTACCATCCATTTGGTGTGCATTAGCCTAAATTAGATTGCTAATGACTAAGAAAAATAAGAAAGAAAAGAAAAAAAAGAGAGGAAAAAAAAGGAGTGAGTGAGAGAGTTAGAGGGAAAAAGTAGAGGGAAATTCACTCCAAACAACCATTTGGAATTGGAATTTCGCTAGAGTTTCTTTACGAGCTTTAGCTCTGTAGGTTGAGGGCAACCATTTTGGGTTGTTGCATTTACTTGAAAAATGTTGCTCAGTAGGTCGAGGGCAGCCATTCTAGGTCGTGACATTGGTACATGAAAATCTTACATTTACTTGAAAAATGTTGAACATAGGATGAGTATTTAAAATATTAAGTGACCCAATTGTTCGAGTTAGAATATGTATACACTTATAACATTGGTGGCACCTAATTCCTTGGGCTCTACTTCCTCTTCCGGGTAGAGTTGAATGCATAATACTTCTTTAATCCACTGTATCAGGTGGCTAACATACCCCTTAGGCCTGACTATGGAATAGCGCACTTTCACACTACTGAAAACTGACAGAAAAGAAAGAAACACGAATAATATTGCATGTATAAGGTCCCATTAAACATGTACGAGATCCGAATTAAAAAACATCGTTCAATGAAACGATGGATACAATACTTCTGTATTACTCATGTTGTAAGTTTTATACGTGTAACGACCCTAAATTTCCACATACTCAGAGTCGTTACTAACGTCTCATGCTCATCTATAATACAGAAATATAACTCTTACATGAACATCATTTATAATGTAAACTTCGAGAAATGCTTAAAACAACTTCTTCTCTGGCAAACGCAACTATGGTATTAGGTGTTTAAATATGAAATACTGAAATTTAGAGAAAATAAAAGCAAAATAACCTATTCTAACTTAAGACTAGGAATTTAAATATGAGCCTACCATATGCACGTACCACAATCTCTGCTCGCGATGTCGTCGTCCTCTGTACAAGTGCGCCTTGCCTTTATCTCAATTGATTTCTCGTTACTGTTCAAAAGATAAGTAATAGGTAGAGGTGACAGGATTTGGAACTCGTGGAACCGAACAAGATTTGACAAACGAATACTAAAGTCAAAGGCTTTATTATTTAGAAAGTCAAAGGAGGTTATTCAGTAGCCATCACGAGTTTCATTACTTTTCTTCTCTTCCGAGATCGAACTACCGAATCGAAAAAATGGAGTGCTATCATATAGCTTTGTGTCAACTAAGTTCATGAGTTAGAGATAAGCGGACTCGAACCGCTAACATCCGCCACAAGGTAAACCACCGCCTCTCAGGCCCCCGACTGATTCTACCATAGAGGCCAACGATAGACAATAACTCCCCCCGAACACAGCTTACAACTTTCATTGTACTGTCTCAAAATCTCAAAAGGTACTGAGTTGGAATCCCATTCTAACTAAGGATTCTTGTGGTTTCGAAGAATCCAGCTACAGAAGAACCAGGAACGGAGAGCTTTCCCCTCTTTTCCGCCCGCCTCCTGGAATTCCTTCCAAAACTTGTTGAATAATTTGTATGGATTCCGTATATGAATATGCTGCCTCTTTTATCTCAGGTCTTGGATCACCTACTAACTACTGCGCTGCTACAAGGAGTGGACCTGTAACCATGCAAAGGGGTGGAGCGTATAGGTCTCGATCACGTGGTTGGGGTATCGATGATGTGGCACACGGACTGAGTATTTCAAAGAATACTCAGTAAGTGGCCCCACTATAGGGGGCCATGCAAATGCAAGCACATGCAATCATGATTTAAGGACCTATCTCTAATCATCACAAGGGTGACCTCCAGTCTCGGACAAATTGGATGTGTAGTACTTCCCTACACACGATTCACACGTGCGAGTTTGAATCTCCAGGGCGCTTGCACACCCCATGGACCCTTTGGTCAAGCTAATCTGTAGCAACGTTTGGAGGTCAGCGGAACCTCATAGTGTCATGCGCCTCATGAACACCCTCATCTGTGCGCATTGGCACTCGTGCACATTCACACTCATCATCATACTGTGCCCATCCGCATTCATCATCTCTAGGGGAAGTAGCCCTATGCTTATGTATGCATGAGGTCCCTCTAAATCCATCATAATGTCTCTTCTGACGCAACCCTCTAGTCTCATCTCTTTGTTACTCTAGGTAACACATACTCGTGGATATTTATATTAATATCATTTTCATGCTCTTAGGGTTGTGTCCTATGTCGATCTAACGACATGATACAATATGACACCCATCATCATATAGCATGCTCTATATGGAAAACATCATCATATTAAGGTAAACGTCACGCAATCGTCATACTCATCATATTGCTATAAAGTGCATCAAGCATATCAAGTACGTCATTCATCAAAATATATATATATACTACGCACATCATCAAGCATGCATCATAACTCATACATCATCATACACTCGTACATCATCATATACTAGTATACGACATCATACAATGCAACTCATACATCGTCATAACTCATACATCATCACATACTATCATACGACATCATACGACACAATTCATACACCATCATAATTCATACAATTTTTAGCCTATCCTATAGTAAGGTCAATTATGTGATTAGTTTAAGTTATTGTCACGAATTTATCCTTAATGAAAGTTTAATTCTGTCATTTGAAATCCAAGTCAACCTATGTGAGTTCATGACATCAGTTTCAAGTTCGAACTTCTATAAAATTATTTCTTTAATTTACATTGGCCCATGTGTTAAACATCATGCGAACATTAGAGGCTTTGCATGAATAAAATTTTAAATGTTTGTTATAATTTCATTTTGATGTCATCCATTTAAAACTCTTTAATATTTACCATATATTTTCTTTCCTCTTAGGTAGTGTTTCCTCTTCTTTTTATTTTAATTAAGTTCACAATTATCTTTTGCCAATTTTAATAGGTTCTTGAATTGCACGGCTAATCAATTCCATATTTCCCATTTGTTTACTTCTATTTCTATGTATTTCATCTGTTTTTCACCAAATCTTCCATTTTGTTCAGTATTTACTTTCTATCTTCCATTTTTTTTTTCTCTCGGTTCCAATTTACTTAATTTTGTTGACAAATATTGGCGTCATTGATTTTAGTTATTTCTCTAACCTAACATGCTAATTAAAATCTAAATAACTAGGCAATAGATCTAATTCTGAATAATTAGATAAAAGAAAAGGAAATCTGATTCCAACTGATATCTTGTAACAACCTTGCATGTATGAGAAGGAGATGTCTCTCCAATTAAATCTCCAAGATCTGTCTCTCCAGTTAAATCTTCAGCTCTCCTGTAAATCTTGTTGTTGGTATTTTTTTTTTTCTTAATTGATGCAGGAACACGTGTGCTTCTTCTGAATTTTGACTGATTAGTTGGTTGAGAAGAGATAGTTGGGAGAGGAAGGAGCGGTCACTCCGAAAATTACTATTCTTATTATTTTTATTATTTAATTATTATTTATTATCATTGTTATTATTCTTCTTTTTGTACTGTTGTTATAATCCGCGAAGTACATACATATTCTTTGTATTTCATACATTCTTATCAAACATGATACGTCACAGTGTCTCGAAGGGCATAAACATGGTCACATACATTGCAGTCATCGTCAAAGAGAAAAGAAAATACATGCATATATCACATTGTTGGTTCAGATCGCATAACATAAACAATAGCACATAAATAGAGCCAAAGAGTACATGCTATTGATGCATCAAAAAAATTCATCAAATCTAACTCATTAACGTTTTATGCTCTCCTTTGTGCTCCTAATCTCGTTTTGGTCCAACGTTCCTAGGTTTAGTTTTACTTGGTTTAATTTAACCTATAATATTCATCCATTTAGAAAAAGGAGCTTAGAGTTTATTTGGGAGCCAACAAAACTTAAATCTTCTAATATATTTTAATTTCAAAAGATCCCATCTTTTATGAAAAAGACATGTGAGACAAGATTGAAAAATAATAATGATAATAAAAATAAAATTCATAGTTGAAAATTTATTTTTATCCTTCTATATATAGATATATTAGACAAATTAGGTGTGATCTAAGACTATTAAGATCGAAAAATACTCTCAATCCACAAATATTGACCGATTGAAACTGATTTTGAAACTTAAATAATACTAAAAATAGAATCAAAATTAAGTATAAAAAGTGAGGATCACTCACAAAGGAATGGAGAAGCATAGATCAATTATAAAATAGAAGGAGAGTGATAAGAGTTTGAACGGGAGAGTAGTTGTGTCTGCTAATAGACACAGAAAGTAGCTTTTAATCCCCTTATACAGAAAGTAGCTTTTAATTCCCTTATACTTATCTTCTTCTGTGTCTATTGGCAGACACAAGGGGTCAAAATGGTTTTACTGAAACTATCAATCTTGATGTGTACGATATTGTTAAGCCCTTCCCTTTCAGGGGCTACTTCTCCCACAAACATATTCATCCTTGCCGGTCAGAGCAACATGGCTGGTCGAGGTGGGGTAGAGAAAACTCCAAAGGGGGAACTTGTGTGGGATGGGAAGGTCCCATCAGAGTGTCAATCCGACCCATCCATCCTACGGTTCAACCCTGAGCGCCAATGGGAGATAGCACACGAACCTCTCCATTTGGGGATTGACGTCGGCAAAACGAAAACTCCAGGGATTGGTCCGGGGATACCGTTTGCTCACCAGTTGAAAGAAAAAGCTGGACAAAAGGCAGGCATCGTGGGTTTAGTTCCTTGTGCTAGGGGTGGCACTTTAATTGAACAATGGATTAAAAACCCTAGCAATCCTAGTGCAACTTTTTACCAAAATTTCATCGAACGAATTAAAACATCAGAAAAAGAAGGTGGGGTTGTGCGTGCTTTGTTTTGGTATCAAGGAGAAAGCGATGCGGCTATGAATGACACTGCTCAAAGATACAAAGACAACTTAAAGAAGTTCATCACCGACATCCGCAATGATATAAAACCTAGATTCTTGCCTGTCATTATTGTTAAGATAGCCCTCTATGACTTTTTTATGAAGCACGATACTCATAATTTGCCAGCAGTGAGAGCAGCTGAAGATGCAGTCCAGAAAGAGCTTCCAGACATCATTACTATTGACTCTTGGGAGTTGCCTATGAACTTGACTACATTTGAAGGCTTTTCTTGGGATCATGGTCATTTTAATACCGCAACTGAGATTGCTTTGGGCAAATGGTTGGCTGACACATATCTCGCCCACTATGGTCATTTACTATGATCTTATTATGTGTCATTCTCTAATCTCTATTGATTGATCTATTATTCTATCTCAATAAAATCATTTAAACCACATCTTTGTTGAACCATAACATACTTAATACTCCACTTTTGTGGAAGTTTCTTATTTAAATAATTAAAAAATAATCAAACTTTGTTCTTAAAAGATCAAAATTAGAATTTGTAGATGTGGTAGAAGAGAAAACTGCTTATATAAATCTCAGGAATTCAAGAAAGATAAAGAATACTAAATAGTGAAAATTTGAGAAAATTAGTCAAAGTCCAAGGGCAAATTTGTCATTTTACCATCCATTTGGTGTGCATTAGCCTAAATTAGATTGCTAATGACTAAGAAAAATAAGAAAGAAAAGAAAAAAAAGAGAGGAAAAAAAAGGGAGGGAAAAAGTAGAGGGAAATTCACTCCAAACAACCATTTGGAATTGGAATTTCGCTAGAGTTTCTTTACGAGCTTTAGCTCTGTAGGTTGAGGGCAACCATTTTGGGTTGTTGCATTTACTTGAAAAATGTTGCTCAGTAGGTCGAGGGCAGCCATTCTAGGTCGTGACATTGGTACATGAAAATCTTACATTTACTTGAAAAATGTTGAACATAGGATGAGTATTTAAAATATCAAGTGACCCAATTGTTCGAGTTAGAATATGTATACACTTATAACGTGTATCATCATTGGTGGCACCTAATTCCTTGGGCTCTACTTCCTCTTCCGGGTCGAGTTGAATGCATAATACTTCTTTAATCCACTGTATCAAGTGGCTAACATACCCCTTAGGCCTGACTATGGAATAGCGCACTTTCACACTACTGAAAACTGACAGAAAAGAAAGAAACACGAATAATATTGCATGTATAAGGTCCCATTAAACATGTACGAGATCCGAATTAAAAAACATCGTTCAATGAAACGATGGATACAATACTTTTGTATTACTCATGTTGTAAGTCCCATTAAACATGTACGAGATCCGAATTAAAAAACATCGTTCAATGAAACGATGGATACAATACTTCTGTATTACTCATGTTGTAAGTTTTATACGTGTAACGACCCTAAATTTCCACATACTCA
>NW_019272877.1:7500-9002 GCF_002738345.1 Cucurbita maxima
CTGTGGATGGCTGCTAGTACGATGATGAAACATGCAAGGTGGGGTGGAGCTGGGTGCCTTCGGGCGTGCGGCATGAACCTCGTTGAGTGTGGGACGTCGTTGTGGCATGCCTCCCTTCCTTGGGCCAGCCCTATGTTTTGAAGGCTGCGTGGTGGCAGAACATGCTTGGTGGGGCGGAGTCAAACGACTTTGGGCTTGCGACATGAGACTAGTTGGGCATGGAATGTCGACTTCTAACTTGGGCTGCCTTGAGGATGGTGGATGGTCGGTACGACGACAAAGCGAGCAAGGTGGGGTGGAGTTGGGTGCCTTCAGGCGTCCTACATGAACCTCGTTGAGCGTGCGACGTTGTGGTGACGTCGTCGGGCCATCCTTGGGGCAGACCTATGTTTTGAAGGCGTGTGGTGCTAGGACATGTTCGGCTGGTTGGAATCGGGTGCCTTTGGGCGTGCGACGTGAGACTAGTTGAGCATGGAATGTGGCCTTCTAACTTGGCTGCCTTGAGGATGGTGGATGGTCGGTACGACGACAAAGCGTGCAAGGTGGGGTGGAGATGGGTGCCTTCGGGCGTCCAACATGAGCCTCGTTGAGCGTGCGACGTTGTGGTGACGCCGTCGGGCCATCCTTGGGGCAGCCCTATGTTTTGAAGGCGTGTGGTGCCAGAACATGTTCGGCTGGTTGGAATCGGGTGCCTTTGGGCGTGCGACATGAGACTAGTTGGGCATGGAATGTGGCCTTCTAACTTGTGCTGCCTTCGGGATGGTGGATGGTCGGAACGACGACAAAGCGTGCAAGGTGGGGTGGAGTTGGGTGCCTTCGGGCGTCCAACATGAGCCTCGTCGAGCGTGCGGCGTTGTGGTGACGCCGTCGGGCCATCCTTGGGGCAGCCCTATGTTTTGAAGGCGTGTGGTGCCAGAACATGTTCGGCTGGTTGGAATTGGGTGCCTTTGGGCGTGCGACATGAGCCTCGTCGAGCACGGAACGTTGCAATGTTGCCTCATAACTGGGATTCTGTGGTGTGAGGACTGTGGATGTCTGCTGGTACGATGATGAAACATGCAAGGTGGGGTGGAGCTGGGTGCCTTCGGGCGTGCAGCATGAACCTCGTTGAGTGTGGGACGTCGTTGTGGTATGCCTCCCTTCCTCGGGCCAGCCCTATGTTTTGAAGGCTGCGTGGTGGCAGAACATGCTTGGTGGGGCAGAGTCAAATGACCTTGGGCGTGCGACATGAGACTAGTTACGCTTGGAATGTGGCCTTCTAACTTGGGCTGCCTTGAGGATGGTGGATGGTCGGTACGACGACAAAGCGTGCAAGGTGGGGTGGAGTTGGGTGCCTTTGGGCGTCCAACATGAACCTCGTTGAGCGTGCGACGTTGTGGTGACGCCGTCGGGCCATCCTTGGGGCAGCCCTATGTTTTGAAGGCGTGTGGTGCTAGAACATGTTCGGCTGGTTGGAATCGGGTGCCTTTGGGCGTGCGACAGTGAGCCTCGCTTTGCACGGA
>NW_019272878.1:0-812 GCF_002738345.1 Cucurbita maxima
TTCGATATGACGAACTCTTTTACTGTTTTATGCACTCCGTTTCTTCGAAACTATATTCTAAATCATCAAGCCTAATCATTCCTCATAAAACTTTCGAAAATCGTCGAAAGGGACCAGGTGTTTTTTGTCACGTACTTCAAACGTCCCCGATTTGTGTTTTCGAAGTAGGGTTCAATTTGACGAACTCTTTTACTGTTTGATGCCCTCCGTTTCTTCGAAACTATATTCTAAATCATCAAGCCTCATCATTCCTCACAAAACATTCGAAAATCGTCGAAAGGGACTAGGTATTTTTTTGGCACGTACTTCAAACGCCCCAGATTTGGGTTTCCGAAGTAGGGTTCGATTTGAAGAACTCTTTTACTGTTTTATGCACTCCGTTTCTTCGAAACTATATTCTAAATCATCAAGCCTAATCATTCCTCACAAAACTTTCGAAAATCGTCGAAAGGGACTAGGTGTTTTTTGGCACGTACTTCAAACGTCCCCGATTTGTGTTTTCGAAGTAGGGTTCGATTTGACGAACTCTTTTACTGTTTTATGCACTCCGTTTCTTCGACACTATATTCTAAATCATCAAGCCTAATCATTCCTCATAAAAATTTCGAATATCGTCGAAAGGGACCAGGTATTTTTTGGCACATACTTCAAACGTCCCCGATTTGTGTTTTCGAAGTAGGGTTCAATTTAACGAACTCTTTTACAGTTTTATGCACTCCGTTTCTACGAAACTATATTCTAAATAATCAAGCCTAATCATTCCTCACAAAACTTTCGAAAATCGTCGAAAGGGACTAGGTGTTTTTTGGCAC
>NW_019272878.1:834-3974 GCF_002738345.1 Cucurbita maxima
GTTCGATTTGACGAACTCTTTTACTGTTTTATGCACTCCGTTTCTTCGAAACTATATTCTAAATCATCAAGCCTAATCATTCCTCAAAAAACTTTCGAAAATCGTCGAAAGGGACTAGGTGTTTTTTTCGCACGTACTTCAAACGCCCCACATTTGGGTTTTCGAAGTAGGGTTCGATTTGAAGAACTATTTTACTGTTTTATGCACTCCGTTTCTTCGAAACTATATTTTAAATCATCAAGCCTAATCATTCCTCATAAAACTTTCGAATATCGTCGAAAGGGACCAGGTGTTTTTTGGCACGTACTTCAAACGTCCCCGATTTGTGTTTTCGAAGTAGGGTTCGATNCTATATTCTAAATCATCAAGCCTAATCATTCCTCATAAAACTTTCGAATATCGTCGAAAGGGACCAGGTACTTTTTGGCACATACTTCAAACGTCCCCGATTTGTGTTTTCGAAGTAGGGTTCGATTAAACGAACTCTTTTACAGTTTTATGCACTCCGTTTCTACGAAACTATATTCTAAATAATCAAGCCTAATCATTCCTCACAAAACTTTCGAAAATCGTCGAAAGGGACTAGGTGTTTTTTGGCACGTACTTCAAGCGTCCCCGATTTGTGTTTTCGAAGTAGGGTTCGATTTGACGAACTCTTTTACTGTTTTATGCACTCCGTTTCTTCGAAACTATATTCTAAATCATCAAGCCTAATCATTCCTCACAAAACTTTCGAAAATCGTCGAAAGGGACCAGGTGTTTTTTGGCACGTACTTCAAACGTCCCCGATTTGTGTTTTCGAAGTAGGGTTCGATTTGACGAACTCTTTTACTGTTTTATGCACTCCGTTTCTTCGAAACTATATTCTAAATCATCAAGCCTAATCATTCCTCATAAAACTTTCGAATATCGTCGAAAGGGACCAGGTGTTTTTTGGCACGTACTTCAAACGTCCCCGATTTGTGTTTTCGAAGTAGGGTTCGATTTGAAGAACTCTTTTACTGTTTTATGCACTCCGTTTCTTCGAACTTATATTCTAAATAATCAAGCCTAATCATTCCTCACAAAACTTTCGAAAATCGTCGAAAGGGACTAGGTGTTTTTTGGCACGTACTTCAAGCGTCCCCGATTTGTGTTTTCGAAGTAGGGTTCGATTTGACAAACTCTTTTACTGTTTTATGCACTCCGTTTCTTCGAAACTATATTCTAAATCATCAAGCCTAATCATTCCTCATAAAACTTTCGAAAATCGTCGAAAGGGACCAGGTGTTTTTTGGCACGTACTTCAAACGGCCCCGATTTGTGTTTTCGAAGTAGGGTTCGATTTGACGAACTCTATTACTGTTTTATGCACTTCGTTTCTTCGAAACTATATTCTAAATCATCAAGCCTAATCATTCCTCATAAAACTTTCGAATATTGTCGAAAGGGACTAGGTGTTTTTTGGCACGTACTTCAAACGTCCCCGATTTGTGTTTTCGAAGTAGGGTTCGATTTGACGAACTCTTTTACTGTTTTATGCACTCCGTTTCTTCGAAACTATATTCTAAATCATCAAGCCTAATCATTCCTCACAAAACTTTCGAAAATCGTCGAAAGGGACTAGGTGTTTTTTTGGAAAGTACTTCAAACGTCCCCGATTTGTGTTTTCGAAGTAGGGTTCGATTTGACGAACTCTTTTAATGTTTTATGCACTCCGTTTCTTCGAAACTATATTCTAAATCATCAAGCCTAATCCTTCCTCACAAAACTTTCGAAAATCGTCGAAAATGACTCGGTTTTTTTCGCACGTACTTCAAACGCCCCAGATTTGGGTTTCCGAAGTAGGTTTCGATTTGAAGAACTCTTTTACTGTTTTATGCACTCCGTTTCTTCGAAACTATATTCTAAATCATCAAGCCTAATCATTCCTCACAAAACTTTCGAAAATCGTCGAAAGGGACTAGGTGTTTTTTGGCACGTACTTCAAGCGTCCCCGATTTGAGTTTTCGAAGTAGGGTTCGATTTGACAAACTCTTTTACTGTTTTATGCACTCCGTTTCTTCGAAACTATATTCTAAATCATCAAGCCTAATCATTCCTCACAAAACTTTCGAAAATCGTCGAAAGGGACTAGGTGTTTTTTGGCACGTACTTCAAACGTCCCCGATTTGTGTTTTCGAAGTAGGGTTCGATTTGACGAACTCTTTTACTGTTTTATGCACTCCGTTTCTTCGAAACTATATTCTAAATCATCAAGCCTAATCATTCCTCATAAAACTTTCGAAAATCGTCGAAAGGGACCAGGTGTTTTTTGGCACGTACTTCAAACCGCCCCGATTTGTGTTTTCGAAGTAGGGTTCGATTTGACGAACTCTATTACTGTTTTATGCACTTCGTTTCTTCGAAACTATATTCTAAATCATCAAGCCTAATCATTCCTCATAAAACTTTCGAATANCTCCGTTTCTTCGAAACTATATTCTAAATAATCAAGCCTAATCATTCCTCACAAAACTTTCGAAAATCGTCGAAAGGGACTAGGTGTTTTTTGGCACGTACTTCAAACGCCCCAGATTTGGGTTTCCAAAGTAGGGTTCGAATTTAAGAACTCTTTTACTATTTTATGCACTCCGTTTCTTCGAAACTATATTCTAAATCATCAAGCCTAATCATTCCTCACAAAACTTTCGAAAATCGTCGAAAGGGACTAGGTGTTTTTTTGGCACGTACTTCAAACGCCCCAGATTTGGGTTTCCGAAGTAGGGTTCGATTTGACGAACTCTTTTACTGTTTTATGCACTCCGTTTCTTCGAAACTAAATTCTAAATCATCAAGCCTAATCATTCCTCACAAAACTTTCGAAAATCGTCGAAAGGGACTAGGTGTTTTTTGGCACGTACTTCAAACGCCCCAGATTTGGGTTTCCGAAGTAGGGTTCGATTTGAAGAACTCTTTTACTGTTTTATGCACTCCGTTTCTTCGAAACTATATTCTAAATCATCAAGCCTAATCATTCCTCACAAAACTTTCGAAAATCGTCGAAAGGGACTAGGTGTTTTTTGCCACGTACTTCAAACGTCCACGATTTGTGTTTTCGAAGTAGGGTTCGATTTGACGAACTCTTTTACTGTTTTATGCACTCCGTTTCTTCGAAACTA
>NW_019272878.1:6665-10263 GCF_002738345.1 Cucurbita maxima
GCACGTACTTCAAACGCCCCAGATTTGGGTTTCCGAAGTAGGGTTCGATTTGACGAACTCTTTTACTGTTTTATGCACTCCGTTTCTTCGAAACTATATTCTAAATCATCAAGCCTAATCAATCCTCATAAAACTTTCGAAAATCGTCGAAAGGGACTAGGTGTTTTTTGGCACGTACTTCAAACGTCCCCGATTTGTGTTTTCGAAGTAGGGTTCGATTTGACGAACTCTTTTACTGTTTTATGCACTCCGTTTCTTTGAAACTATATTCTAAATCATCAAGCCTAATCATTCCTCACAAAACTTTCGAAAATCGTCGAAAGGGACTAGGTGTTTTTTGGCACGTACTTCAAACGTCCCCGATTTGTGTTTTCGAAGTAGGGTTCGATTTGACGAACTCTTTTACTGTTTTATGCACTCCGTTTCTTTGAAACTATATTCTAAATCATCAAGCCTAATCATTCCTCACAAAACTTTCGAAAATCGTCGAAAGGGACTAGGTGTTTTTTTGGCACGTACTTCAAACGCCCCACATTTGGGTTTCCGAAGTAGGGTTCGATTTGAAGAACTCTTTTACTGTTTTATGCACTCCGTTTCTTCGAAACTATATTCTAAATCATCAAGCCTAATCATTCCTCACAAAACTTTCGAAAATCACCGAAAGGGACTAGGTGTTTTTTGGCACGTACTTCAAACGTCCCCGATTTGTGTTTTCGAAGTAGGGTTCGATTTGAAGAACTCTTTTACTATTTTATGCACTCCGTTTCTTCGAAACTATATTCTAAATCATCAAGCCTAATCATTCCTCACAAAACTTTCGAAAATCGTCGAAAGGGACTAGGTGTTTTTTTGGCACGTACTTCAAACGCCCCAGATTTGGGCTTCCGAAGTAGGGTTCGATTTAAAGAACTCTTTTACTGTTTTATGCACTCCGTTTCTTCGAAACTATAATCTAAATCATCAAGCCTAATCATTCCTCACAAAACTTTCGAAAATCATCGAAAATGACTCGGTTTTTTTCGCACGTATTTCAAACGCCCCAGATTTGGGTTTCCGAAGTAGGGTTCGATTTGAAGAACTCTTTTACTGTTTTATGCACTCCGTTTCTTCGAAACTATATTCTAAATCATCAAGCNGTCGAAAGGGACTGGGTGTTTTTTGGCACGTACTTCAAACGTCCCCGATTTGTGTTTTCGAAGTAGGGTTCGATATGACGAACTCTTTTACTGTTTTATGCACTCCGTTTCTTTGAAACTATATTCTTAATCATCAAGCCTAATCATTCCTCATAAAACTTTCGAAAATCGTCGAAAGGGACCAGGTGTTTTTTGGCACGTACTTCAAACGTCCCCGATTTGTGTTTTCGAAGTAGGGTTCGATTTAACGAACTCTTTTACTGTTTTATGCACTCCGTTTCTTCGAAACTATATTCTAAATCATCAAGCCTAATCATTCCTCATAAAACTTTCGAATATCGTCGAAAGGGACCAGGTATTTTTTGGCACATACTTCAAACGTCCCCGATTTGTGTTTTCGACGTAGGGTTCGATTTGACGAACTCATTTACTGTTTTATGCACTCCGTTTCTTCGAAACTATATTCTAAATCATCAAGCCTAATCATTCCTCATAAAACTTTCGAATATCGTCGAAAGGGACCAGGTATTTTTTGGCACATACTTCAAACGTCCCCGATTTGTGTTTTCGACGTAGGGTTCGATTTGACGAACTCATTTACTGTTTTATGCACTCCGTTTCTTCGAAACTATATTCTAAATCATCAAGCCTAATCATTCCTCACAAAACTTTCGAATATCGTCGAAAGGGACCAGGTATTTTTTGGCACATACTTCAAACGTCCCCGATTTGTGTTTTCGACGTAGGGTTCGATTTGACGAACTCATTTACTGTTTTATGCACTCCGTTTCTTCGAAACTATATTCTAAATCATCAAGCCTAATCATTCCTCATAAAACTTTCGAATATCGTCGAAAGGGACCAGGTATTTTTTGGCACATACTTCAAACGTCCCCGATTTGTGTTTTCGACGTAGGGTTCGATTTGACGAACTCATTTACTGTTTTATGCACTCCGTTTCTTCGAAACTATATTCTAAATCATCAAGCCTAATCATTCCTCATAAAACTTTCGAATATCGTCGAAAGGGACCAGGTATTTTTTGGCACATACTTCAAACGTCCCCGATTTGTGTTTTCGACGTAGGGTTCGATTTGACGAACTCTTTTACTGTTTTATGCACTCCGTTTCTTCGAAACTATATTCTAAATCATCAAGCCTAATCATTCCTCATAAAACTTTCGAAAATCGTCGAAAGGGACCAGGTGTTTTTTGGCACGTACTTCAAACGTCCCCGATTTGTGTTTTCGACGTAGGGTTCGATTTGACGAACTCTTTTACTGTTTTATGCACTCCGTTTCTTCGAAACTATATTCTAAATCATCAAGCCTAATCATTCCTCATAAAACTTTCGAATATCGTCGAAAGGGACCAGGTATTTTTTGGCACATACTTCAAACGTCCCCGATTTGTGTTTTCGAAGTAGGGTTCGATTTAACGAACTCTTTTACTGTTTTATGCACTCCGTATCTACGAAACTATATTCTAAATAATCAAGCCTAATCATTCCTCACAAAACTTTTGAAAATCGTCGAAAGGGACTAGGTGTTTTTTGGCACGTACTTCAAACGTCCCCGATTTGTGTTTTCGAAGTAGGGTTCGATTTGACGAACTCTTTTACTGTTTTATGCACTCCGTTTCTTCGAAACTATATTCTAAATCATCAAGCCTAATCATTCCTCACAAAACTTTCGAAAATCGTCGAAAGGGACTAGGTGTTTTTTGGCACGTACTTCAAACACCCCAAATTTGTGTTTCCGAAAAAGGGTTCGAATTGAAGAATTCTTTTACTGTTTTATGCACTCCGTTTCTTCGAAACTATATTCTAAATCATCAAGCCTAATCATTCCTCACAAAACTTTCGAAAATCGTCGAAAATGACTCGGTTTTTTTCGCACGTACTTCAAATGCCCCAGATTTGGGTTTCCGAAGTAGGGTTCGATTTGAAGAATTCTTTTACTGTTTTATGCACTCCGTTTCTTCGAAACTATATTCTAAATCATCAAGCCTAATCATTCCTCACAAAACTTTCGAAAATCGTCGAAAGGCACTAGGTGTTTTTTGCCACGTACTTCAAACGTCCACGATTTGTGTTTTCGAAGTAGGGTTCGATTTGACGAACTCTTTTACTGTTTTATGCACTCCGTTTCTTCGAAACTATATTCTAAATCATCAAGCCTAATCATTCCTCACAAAACTTTCGAAAATCGTCGAAAGGGACCAGGTGTTTTTTGGCACGTACTTCAAACGTCCCCAATTTGTGTTTTCGAAGTAGGGTTCGATTTGACGAACTCTTTTACTGTTTTATGCACTCCGTTTCTTCGAAACTATATTCTAAATCATCAAGCCTAATCATTCCCCACAAATCTTTCAAAAATCGTCGAAAGGGACTAGGTGTTTTTTGGCACGTACTTCAAACGCCCCAGATTTGGGTTTCCGAAGTAGGGTTCGATTTGACGAAC
>NW_019272879.1:0-2775 GCF_002738345.1 Cucurbita maxima
TGTCTCGCACTCTGCAACGAAAACTCTCTGTTTTCCTAAGGCTAGTCATATGTCTCATGACCACTCTTTTCCTCCTCACCATATCTAGACACTATAACGTTGATCCATTATGGTCTTATATAGTTAACGTTCACTCTTTAATGTTCAAGGACATTTTATAACTACCACGAAAATCAAAACATACAATAAATTCATACAAGTTTTACAACATATCATATACTACAAAATAGGGTTAGACTGCTTACTTGGTCGCGGAGAGACGTGTCATCGAGGTGAGTCATAGAGATATACGACTCTTTATCTTTGAAGGCTGCATAACAACCTAACGCTGCATAACAACCCCATCTGTGAGTGCACAATCTTTGAAGGCTCCCTCATACGAACCCATCCAAAATAATCACACCTGTGACCGCATCTCCTAACTTTAAACTGCTAGTCTAAACATGGTTTTGTCACCAAAGCTTTAGAGTTTAATCTATCTTTACAAAAATATTTTTCTCTTAATTTATAATTAGTCATAAAAAGAAATAATTAGATACAAATTTGGTCTAGAATTCAAAACTTTCAAATCTTACTGTTTCTTAACCAGATTCAAATCCAGATTCTTAAACTCCTAGTACCTTAAATAAAGTTGGTCTCCTCTAATAAAATAGGAATTTCTCTTAAGATCATTAAGACAATTATGCTTTATCTTAAACACGCCAAACATGAAACTAAAGTGTGTTCAATTTAACTCCATTTTATTGCCATCTTGAATGATGTTTAGGGTATATTCTTGATTTACTTTAAAGTTCTTGTGACATGACAGTTCATATTAGTTAAACTTTCTGCAAAATCACAAGTTAAAAAACAACAACGATGAACCTAAGTCTATTAGTCATTTCAAAGAAAATTTCTTTCTCCATCTTATCGATAATAATAGTTCAACTAAATCCATATTATGCAAAGAAACAAGTTTACGACTCATAAAAACAACTACCTAAATTATGTCCTAAAAATTTGAAAACATAAGTTGTAGTTGATAATTACACAAAAAATTCCCTAAATTCATGAATTTGTGTCCAATTAATTAATCCTAAAGATTGTAACTAGCATATAGTAATTGAAGCTCCACATGAAGTAATTTAAAGTTCCCCAAATTTTATCTCATCTTTAATAAAGCATGAATTGCACGAAAGTTTATGAAATGCTTATAGACTCCAACTCTGAGTACTATTAATGCAATTATGTTTCATATGAGTTTGTCATAAATGAAACTAAGGTGCATTCAATACAACTTTATTTTCTTGTCATATGAGACAAAATAGAAAAATTAAATCAAACAAACTGATGAACTAAACCGAATCAATCCAACCCAAATTGATTAGTTTGTTTCTTTTGTTGGGTTGTTTGATAACCCTTTTATATTATAACAATTCAACTTTTCATGAGAGAAAAATATATTTAAGTAGAAGTTAAAAATATTGGGTGTTCAAGAAAAGACATTTAGTTTAGTGGTATGATTCTCACTTGTGGTGCAATTTGAGTTCAATTCTTGAAATGCCCTTATGTCTAATTCCTTTTTTATCGAAGGACTTCATATTCGACATCAACCTAACTTCATATTCAACATTTTATACTTACCATCATGCTCTTAATACAATATCCCATCCCAAGGCTTTATTCTCCAAGACACATTCTACCTCTGAGGACTTCACGTGTTTCCTGCAATACGAAAAAATACAAACTTAATACCTAGGCCTAAGGCTTCATACATACGTTTCAAGTGGTATAACAAGGGCATTTGGTCTAGTGGTATGATTCTCGCTCTGGGAGTGAGAGGTCTCGAGTTTGATTCTCAAAATGCCCCTTCAAGAGATTGTAGTATGGGGATGTAGCTCAGATAGTAGAGCGCTCACTTCTAATGTGGATACGACATAATGAGCAGGGATAGTTTTTCATGTCACTATTATTGAAAATTACTTCTTTTCAATTTTTCCTTATTCATGACATGTTGAGTAGTGATATTTCTTCATTTTCAATATTTCCTTATTTATGACATAATATGCATATATACTTTTTCATTTTCACAATTATTGATGAAGGGATGTTTAGGGTTTTTTGATGTAAAAATCGTAGGGATGTAGTTCGAATGGTATAGCGTTCATTTCCCATGTGGAAAGTATGAGGCTCAATACCTTGCATCTTCAATTGAATCGATTATTAAATATATTATTTCTTTTCAATTTTTTCTTATTTAGGACATAATGAGCTGGGATAGTTTTTCATTTTCACTATTACTGATGACGAGATGCATAGGACTTTGTGACGTAAGAATTGTGGGGATATCTAAACTATTTGTTATTAATATTTTGATATTTTTTTATTTTCACTATTATTGATGATGGGACATTAATAGGGTTTTATGATGTAAGAATCATGGGGATGTAGCTCAGATGGTAGAGCGCTCGCTTTGCATGTGAGAGGTACGGGGATCGATACCCCGCATCTCCAAAAATAAGATTATCTATTATTAAATATATTGTTTCTTTTCAAATTTTTCCTTATTCATGACCTGTTGTGTAGCAATATTTCTTCATTTTCACTATTATTGATGATGAAAATTTAGGGTTTTGTGATGCATAAATTGTGGGGATGTAGCTTAAATGGTAGAGCGCTCGCTTAGCATGCAAGAGGTACGGGGATCGATACCCCGCATCTCCAAAAGAAAGAAATGATTTTTTTCAGTATGAGTTAATTTAACATGTTATGTATAAGGTGGGTAGGAGAGAAAAA
>NW_019272879.1:3078-10191 GCF_002738345.1 Cucurbita maxima
TCAGATTTCTATAAGAGGGAACCTCTCAACTTGAGAGATCAATTTCATTAATCACAAATATGCTTTTACATAATAATTTGTGGGTATTTATAGTCTCCCCACAAAAAAACAGTTAGTGCCCGTGATTTAATCTCGATCTCTTTAAATCTCCACAGAAGACGAAGTCAATTTGAGCATTACAAACTTTATGAAATTAAAATAATAAATAATGTTTTCTAACCACTATGAAATGATGCTTGCAACTTCATCCGCTACTTCAACTGTGCAAATATTTACTTTTGAATCTCCAAATGGTATTGACTCAAACGAATCAGCTAGTAACACATGAAATGATGGTTGAACCTAGCCTATCCATGCAATAAGAACATTGAAAGTAGAATGTATTGACAATTCTAAGGCAAGATCAATTTTATTGTTCCATACAATAAGAACAATAAAATTAAAATTTAAAATTCATAATGCAAAGGTATTTCCACTAATTTTAGTTTGAACTTGGATCAAACACGTGACTTTCAGATCTTTAGTCTGACGCTCTCCCAACTGAGCTATCCCTTGAGATTTTAAAAAGGAATAATGACTAATTTTTTTATTGAATAGTCAGGTTTTGCGAAACAGGTGTGGTGAACATGGAGATCGAACACGTGACCTTCAAATCTTAAATTTGACGCTCTCCAAACTGAGCTATCCCCGCTAACATTAAAAATGAAAGTTTTTTAAGTAAAGGTATTTCAGCTAATTAATTGAAATTTTAGAAAGAAATAATCACTAATTTTAAATTGAAGAGTCAAATTATGCAAGATCGAATATGAGACCTTTAGATCTTCAATCTAACGCTCTCTCAACTGAGCTATCCACACTAACATTAAAAATGAAAATTCATCCTAAAGGTATTTTCGCTAATTCATTTTAATTTTAAATAGAAATAATCACTCATTTTTAATAAGATATTCAAGTTATCCAACTTGTATAAGGTGTGGTGAACTAGAACACGTTAGGTATTTCTGATAATTCATTGAGATTTCAAAAAGGAATAATAAGTAATTTTAGATTGAAGAGTCGGGTTATGCAACTAGAATCAGGTGTGGTGAACGTGTTGATCAAACACGTGACCTTCAAATCTTCAATCTGACGTTCTCCCAATAGAGCTATCCCTGCTAATATTAAAAATGAAAATTCATAAGTAAAGGTACTTCCACTAATTCATTATATTTAAAAAAGAAATAATCAATAATTTTAGATTGAATAAGCAAGTTATGTTTTTAGATTGTATGGTCAGGTAATAAACTTGTATCAGGTGCGTTGAACGTGGATAAAACACGTGTGACCTTCAAATCTTCCGTCTAACAATCTCCCAACTGAGCTACTCTTGCTAACATTAAAAATGAATGTTCATCAGTAAAGGTATTTGGTACGCTTCTGGAAATTCAACAGAAGGCAATAGTATTAGACCGAGATGCCAGATTTAAATCTCGCTTCTGGAAAATTCAACAAAAGGCATTGGGTACACAGTTATAGTACGACATTCCACCCATAAATAGATGGTCAAACAAAAATGCTCAAGCAAATATTGGAAGACATGTTGAGGGTATATGTGAATGATTTTGCAGGAAAATGAGATAAGTACCTACCCCTTATGAAATTTGCTTATAATAATAGTTGTCAAGCCACCATACAAATGGCCACATACGAGGTTCTCTACGGACGAAGATTTTGATCCCCTATCTTTTAGGAAGAAGGGGGCAAACGACAACTATTGGGCAGTAGCTGGTGCAAATTACCAACGCCGCAGTCCAGAAGATTAAAGCTAGGATACAAACCACACAAAGCCGAAAGAAAAGCTATGTAGACCTAAGGCGCAAGGACATGGAATTGTAGGTAGGGGATCATATATTCCTAAAAGTTCCACATGAGAGGGGTGCACAGGTAGGGTAAAAAGGTAAGCTAAGCCCTAGGTTTATCCGTCCTTTTGAGATATTAGAAAGGATTGGATATGTGGCCTATAGAATCGGGCAATGCCCAAATTTGTCTGCAGTACGTAATATCTTTCATGTATCCATACTACGGAAGTATACCCTAGATCCTTCGCACGTACTAGCTCATGAAACTCTCTTCTTGAGAGATGACCTAACGTACAAAGAAGACCCGATTCAAATAATAGACAAGAAATTCAAAAGATTGAGAAACAAGGAAATCGCTCTTGTTAAGGTCCTATGGAAGAATCATAGAGTTGAAGAAGCCACTTGATAAACAGAAGGCAAATAAGAACCTTGTACCCTGACCTATTTTAGAATAAGCACTTTCGATGACCGAAAGTTTTCAAAGGAGAGGAGAATTTGCAACACTCAAGGTCTCCAATAAGAGACCGTGTATAATCCCTACTAAGTTGTATCTAGAAGCAAAGAACAAGTACAATTGAAAAAACATTGAGAAAATGGTACTTTTTCTAATTTTTATAAACTTCCCGAATCATTCAATTTTTTATAGAACAATAATTACAAGGTGCTTAAAAAAGGAAGGCTCCGATCGGAGAAGATTTTTCTGGGAGAAAATTTTTTTGGCAGAAGATTAATAAAAATCAATAATGAAATTATAAAATTCTAGATGTTTCAATGGTAGTGAAAAATCCGTCTAAAAATTATGAATTAGGGTAGACTATTAGGGGCAAGAAGCAAGCTTAATCGAGTACCCAATCGAGAGATACAAGTTTTTTGTTTTGGGGTATCGTGTTAATGGGTTTACCTCGAATTCGAGAACTATAGTCCACTATTCATTTCCAAACTTGTTCCTGCACCTTCTAAATAAGTTTACCCATAAGTTTGGTGAAGAAAAGAGGTCCTCAAAGTGCTAGTAGGTTTTCACACAAATCAGTCCATGTTAGGTTACCCTCTAATGTTTTCCTAAGCTAAAACCTCAACTCCTAAAGCGTATCCCAAGACATTATGTATAAACCTAGGTTCATCAATAATCCATGTACCAAGTACCTAGAACTATGTGAATAACATGCTAAATAAGTTGCAAGGATTCATACCCATAAGTAACCATTATCTGCCATTACGATGTGTACTAAAAGGCCCCTATTCCTCTTTAGGTAGGATATCCTGCAATATGTATCATGAGCTGGATGTTATGATAGGCCTACCTTTCCCATCAGCTAAACGAGATGTCCTGCACCACGATTTACCAGTAGGCTTACATGATTATGACGACACCACTCATGTGTTCATGGAGAGAAAATTGAAGGTTATTTTAGGGGAAGGTTTTCAAGATCAGTATATGATACATGACACGATGACCTCTTAGTTATAAGATCCTGAAAACATAACAAGAAGTAATATCCTAGCTTAAGGTCGCGATTAAGACCCTATTAGTAGGCTACTTACTAAGTTTTACTCACTCCATGTTTATCATTTTTTTTTTCAAGTAACTAAGAGTTGGTCGTGGATGAGAGCAGACTTTGGAGTGTGGCCATGGACTAACCTCTGTTTTTAAAATAGTATTTTTTGTTCTTCTTTTGAGTATGCTTCTTATTTTGTGTTTGTAACGAGTATGTATATGTAACACCCCAAACATGAAGAAAATTATCTCCCATAAGAATAAGCCACTCATGAAAGACCCAAAGGATAGAAAGGAAAAAAATTAAAGTTTTATGCAATAACAAGGGACTTAGTCAATTGAGTACTCTAACAAGTGATTTCAAGAAGTTAAAAGGCCTTTTAAAAAGGATTGGAAATGAAAAAGTTAATGAAAAGGGCAAAAAAGTCATTTTATCAATTATCAAAAATCTTTCTCGATTTGTAATTCCTTATCTAGAAAGAATCTCAAGATTCAAAATAAGGGGGAAATGATCAAAAAGCAATGAGGAATTTGTAGAAAAATTATGGATTTTTTTTCGAGAAAAATAATAATAAAATATTCGAAAAGTGGAAAATTACCAAAATACCCCTGAAAGAATGGATAATTAGAGAAATGCCTCTCTAATTAGAATCAGAGCATCTACTGTGACCATCGCAAAATCCTTCAAACTCAAATCTCAACTGTTGGATCTCCTCCAAATTTTGATATGATCTAGAACGAACACGCACGGATCATCACATCCAACGACTAGTATTCAAGGCCAAGGTCGGTAAGGCTATGATCGGAGTTGATATCTCCGAAAAATTATCTAGAGAGTTCGATCTCTAAATAACGAAGATTCTAGAGCTCTCATTGTCGGTTTAAGCTCCTCCTATAAAGTCTGAAGTAGGAGCAACAATACAAAATAAGAATCGAGAAAGGTTGATCCCCTAATCGAAGGCAATAAGCATTTAGATTATGGGTCTCCTACTCGCAGATTTCTTCCAAATTCGAGAGCAATCCTCCACCATTTATCTTTCAACTTCTAAATAACAAAGATTCTGGAGCTCTCAAAGTCGGTTTAAGCATCTCCTATAAAGTCTGAAGTAGGAGCAACAATACGAAATAAGAATCGAGAAAGGTCGATCCACAATTGAAGGCAATGAGCGTTTAGATTATAGGTCTCCTACTCTTAGATTTCTTCCAAATTCGAGAGCAATCTTCCACCATTTCTCTTCAATTTTATTCCTACAGTTTCTCAACAAGATTACCAATAAGTTCTATGAAGGAATAGAGTGCTGAAAGTGCCCAGAAACCATTCCCCCAATTCGATCTAGCATTGAAGAACTTTAAGAAAAACTTGAAAATCCAATCCGAGGATACATGATGACTCGTCGAGCAAAAATGATTCCAATCAGTTTTTACACCTCCAAAGAATGCTTCCATAGAAGACCACGAAGAAAAATAACCTCGAGAGCATGCCGAATTGAAGGAAATAGGTTTCAAAATTACATTAGGGATAAGAGTCGAATTCCTATCTACAATCTCTTTTCCTTCAAATTAAGGATTCCTCTAGTTTCAGAGGAAGAAGTTTAGTAAACTTGATGAAGGAATTGAGAGCTGAAACGTCGTAGAACAAACTACCCACGAGATCGAAATCTGGCGTTTCGAGTGAGTAGCATACCGAGAACGATTTCTAGAAGTTAAGGTCCTACACTCCAAGACGTTCCTCCAAAACCAATTCCTTTAGCTTGAAGATAAGATATGGAAGAGGTTTAATGAAGAAATAGGGCCTTGAAATCCCTAGAATCGGCTACCCAATAAAAAATTCTTTCTTTTATCTCCAGCGATAAATCATATTTTGGATGAACTTTAGAAGCGAATATCTTAGGCTACGATCTACGAGAAGGTATCAAATCAATCCTTAGCTCTTCCTTGTAACACCCATCTTTAAGTTTCACGAAGACATCAAGGAGAGAAATGCTGTAAATGTGGCTGTCCAGGCCGAGTTTCAGATAGCGGCGAAGCGAAAAATGTGCATCTTCTTCCTGTTCAGAGGAAGAAAATGATGATATGGCCAGTTAAACTAAACTATCCAAGTCAACTCAAAATTTGACCTTTTTTTGGGTTTTCTCAATTTTAACCCTATTCCAGACTGATTCTCATAAAAACATTATGGTTTCATAAACTAGACACAATAAAGAGTACGTGGAAGGAAATTTGAATTAATTCAGATATTGGAAGCTCAAGAATAGAGATCCCAAATGTCGGCGACGAGGCAAGTAGCCACCTTGGACTCTTTGTTAAGAAATACTTGTAGAAATCGCTTGGATTTTCATATGAACCCTAAACCAAGTATTAATTAAGGATATATGAAAAAAAAAACCCAAAGAACCCTGAGTTAAGACCTTGAACCGATCAAATAGCTCGAGATTTAAGTAACGTTAAAATAACTCACAATAGTATGTTGAGGTTAGATATGAAATTTGGTGGTCATTGGATAAGGATAAGTAGGTAAACCAAGAAACTGTGTAACATGACCACAATGCCCCTAAGGTAATTTACCTTCAGCTCATGATCTAGATGACCTTCAAATGCTATGAAATTCATCAGTAGATCTTATTTTATGAATTGTTATATGAATCCTTATCCAAAGAGGTTATATAAGGTAATGAAATTTGGGAGTTATTGGAAAACATTAGTTTGCAAAACCAAGATATGGGAGAAAATGCTATCCATATGACTTTTTCCATAAAGCACGATGTTTATAAGTTTTGAAGTCAATGTTGCCAATGTTTGCTGCACACAAAAAAAGATAGGGATGTTAAATTTTTAAGTCACTTTTGGAAAGTATGATAGATAAATTGGGTAACAAATTATTGTTTTCAACTACATGTCATCCTCAGGCTCATGAGCAAACTGAGGTGGTTAATAAAATATTATTAGCATTAGTTAAAGCTATTATTCATAAGAATATTAAGTTATAAATTGGGTAACAAATTATTGTTTTCAACTGCATGTCACCTTCAGATTAATGAGCAAACTTTGATGGTTAATAGAACATTATAAGCATTGCTTACGGCTATTATTTGTAAGAATATTAAGTCTTGGGGCGAATGTTTGCCACTCATTGTTCTCTTTTTGAAGTTGTTTATGGATTTAATCCACTTACGTGTCTTGATTTGCTTTCTATTCATTCTAATATTTTTGTGAGTAAAGCAGCGACAAGTAAGGCAAATGGGGTCAAAACATTGCATAAAGAGGGGAAGGAGACAATTGAGGAACAAAATTTCAATGTTGCTTCAAGAAGAAATCATTTTTCAACCCGGTAGCTGGGTTTGGATACATTTTCGCAAGGAGTGAGTCTCATCTCAAAGGAAGACAAAGTTACATCCAAGAGGGGATGACCCTTATCAAGTCCTTGAAAGAATTAATAACAATGCATATAAAATGATCTTCCATGAGAATTTTCAGCACATCCTACTTTCAATGTTGCTGATTTGAGTTTTATTGATGTAGGTGATGATTTTCTGATTCGAGGAAGAATCTTTTTGAAGAGGGGGAAGATGATAAGGATCACGTTGTTCCAAATGTTCCAACTGGACCTATTACACGATCCAAGGCCAAGAAGATTCAACAAGCATTCATTTTTCATCTACAAAATTGAATAGGTTCAGTTCAACTATTATTTTATGTGTTACAAGCTTATTAGATTGAGAAAGGACCATTTGAAGTTTCAGAGGTGAATATTTACACGGTTGAAGGAGCATATAAGTTGCA
>NW_019272880.1:0-4373 GCF_002738345.1 Cucurbita maxima
GAAAAACGTGCTAAAAAACCGAGTAACTATCCATGTTTCTCAAAACTTTTATGGCGAATGATTAGGCATGATGATTTATTATAGCGGGTCGAAGAAACGGAGTATATAATGCAGTAAAAATGTGCTTAAAATTGAAACCCTGTTTCGTAAACCCCGAACGTGGGCTTTTGAAGCACGTGCTATAAAAAACGGGTAACTGTGAATGTTTTCCAAACTTTTTTGGGGAATGATTAGGCATGATGATTTATAATCGAAGAAACGGAGTGTATAAAGCAGCAATAAATTTCTTACAGTCGAAAGCCTAATTCACAAACGCCAAACCGACACGTGCTAAAAAAACCGAGTAACAGACCTTATTTTAAGAAACTTTTATGGGGAGTGATCAAGCATGATATTTTACAAGAGAATGTCGAAGAAACAGAGTGTATAAAGCAGAAAAATAGTGCATGAAATCGTAACCCTATGTCGCAAACCCCAAACCGATACGTTTGAAAAACGTGCTAAAACAACCGAGTAACTATCCATGTTTCTCAAAACTTTTATGGCGAATGATTAGGCATGATGATTTATTATAGAGGGTCGAAGAAACGGAGTATATAAAGCAGTAAAAATGTGCTTAAATTTGAAACCCTGTTTCGTAAACCCTGAACGTGGGCTTTTGAAACACGTGCTATAAAAAACGGGTAACTGTGAATGTTTTCCAAACTTTTTTGGGGAATGATTAGGCATGATGATTTATAATCGAAGAAACGGAGTGTATAAAGCAGCAATAAATTTCTTACAATCGAAAGCCTAATTCACAAACGTCAAACCGACACGTGCTAAAAAAACCGAGAAACAGACCATATTTTAAGAAACTTTTATGGGGAGTGATCAAGCATGATCTTTTACAAGAGAATGTCGAAGAAACAGAGTGTATAAAGCAGAAAAATAGTGCTTGAAATCGTAACCCTAAGTCGCAAACCCCAAACCGGGACGTTTGAAAAACGTGCTAAAAAAACCGAGTAACTATCCATGTTTCTCAAAACTTTTATGGCGAATGATTAGGCATGATGATTTATTATAGAGGGTCGAAGAAACGGAGTATATAAAGCAGTAAAAATGTGCTTAAAATTGAAACCCTGTTTCGTAAACCCCGAACGTGGGCTTTTGAAGCACGTGCTATAAAAAACGGGTAACTGTGAATGTTTTCCAAACTTTTTTGGGGAATGATTAGGCATGATGATTTATAATCGAAGAAACGGAGTGTATAAAGCAGCAATAAATTTCTTACAATCGAAAGCCTAATTCACAAATGCCAAACCGACACGTGTTAAAAAAACCGAGTAACAGACCATATTTTAAGATACTTTTATGGGGAGTGATTAAGCATTTTCTTTTACAAGAGAATGTCGAACAAACAGAGTGTATAAAGCAGAAAAATAGTGCTTGAAATCGTAAACCTAAGTCGCAAACCCCAAACCGGGACGTTTGAAGAACGTGGTAAAAAAACCGAGTAACTATCCATGTTTCTCAAAACTTTTATGGCGAATGATTAGGCAGGATGATTTATTATAGAGGGTCGAAGAAACGGAGTATATAAAGCAGTAAAAATGTGCTTAAAATTGAAACCCTCTTTCGTAAACCCCGAACGTGGGCTTTTGAAACACGTGCGATAAAAAACGGGTAACTGTGAATGTTTTCCAAACTTTTTTGGGGAATGATTAGGCATGATGATTTATTATCGAAGAAACGGAGTGTATAAAGCAGCAATAAATTTCTTACAATCGAAAGCCTAATTCACAAACGCCAAACCGACACGTGCTAAAAAAACCGAGTAACAGACCATATTTTATGAAACTTTTATGGGGAGTGATCAAGCATAATCTTTTACAAGAGAATGTCGAAGAAACAGAGTGTATAAAGCAGAAAAATAGTGCTTGAAATCATAACCCAAAGTCGCAAACCCCAAACCGGGACGTTTGAAAAACGTGCTAAAAAAACCCAGTAACTATCCATGTTTCTCAAAACTTTTATGGCGAATGATTAGGCATGATGATTTATTATAGCGGGTCGAAGAAACGGAGTATATAAAGCAGTAAAAATGTGCTTAAAATTGAAACCCTGTTTCGTAAACCCCGAACGTGGGCTTTTGAAGCACGTGCTATAAAAAACGGGTAACTGTGAATGTTTTCCAAACTTTTTTGGGGAATGATTAGGCATGATGATTTATAATCGAAGAAACAGAGTGTATAAAGCAGCAATAAATTTCTTACAATCGAAAGCCTAATTCACAAACGCCAAACCGACACGTGCTAAAAAAACCGAGTAACAGACCATATTTTAAGAAACTTTTATGGGGAGTGATCAAGCATGATCTTTTACAAGAGAATGTCGAAGAAACAGAGGGTATATAGCAGAAAAATAGTGCTTGAAATCGTAACCCTAAGTCGCAAACCCCAAACCGAGACGTTTGAAAAACGTGCTAAAAAACCGAGTAACTATCCATGTTTCTCAAAACTTTTATGGCGAATGATTAGGCATGATGATTTATTATAGCGGGTCGATGAAACGGAGTATATAATGCAGTAAAAATGTGCTTAAAATTGAAACCCTGTTTCGTAAACCCCGAACGTGGGCTTTTGAAGCACGTGCTATAAAAAACGGGTAACTGTGAATGTTTTCCAAACTTTTTTGGGGAATGATTAGGCCAGATGATTTAAAATTTAAGAAACGGAGTGTATAAAGCAGCAATAAATTTCTTACAGTCGAAAGCCTAATTCACAAACGCCAAACCGACACGTGCTAAAAAACCGAGTAACTATCCATGTTTCTCAAAACTTTTATGGCGAATGATTAGGCATGATGATTTCTAATAGAGGGTCGAAGAAACGGAGTATATAAAGCAGTAAAAATGTGCTTAAAATTGAAACCCTGTTTCGTAAACCCTGAACGTGGGCTTTTGAAGCACGTGCTATAAAAAACGGGTAACTGTGAATGTTTTCCAAACTTTTTTGGGGAATGATTAGGCATGATGATTTATAATCGAAGAAACGGAGTGTATAAAGCAGCAATAAATTTCTTACAATCGAAAGCCTAATTCACAAACGCCAAACCGACACGTGTTAAAAAAACCGAGTAACAGACCATATTTTAAGATACTTTTATGGGGAGTGATTAAGCATTTTCTTTTACAAGAGAATGTCGAACAAACAGAGTGTATAAAGCAGAAAAATAGTGCTTGAAATCGTAACCCTAAGTCGCAAACCCCAAACCGGGACGTTTGAAGAACGTGGTAAAAAAACCGAGTAACTATCCATGTTTCTCAAAACTTTTATGGCGAATGATTAGGCAGGATGATTTATTATAGAGGGTCGAAGAAACGGAGTATATAAAGCAGTAAAAATGTGCTTAAAATTGAAACCCTCTTTCGTAAACCCCGAACGTGGGCTTTTGAAGCACGTGCGATAAAAAACGGGTAACTGTGAATGTTTTCCAAACTTTTTTGGGGAATGATTAGGCATGATGATTTATTATCGAAGAAACGGAGTGTATAAAGCAGCAATAAATTTCTTACAATCGAAAGCCTAATTCACAAACGCCAAACCGACACGTGCTAAAAAAACCGAGTAACAGACCATATTTTATGAAACTTTTATGGGGAGTGATCAAGCATAATCTTTTACAAGAGAATGTCGAAGAAACAGAGTGTATAAACCAGAAAAATAGTGCTTGAAATCGTAACCCAAAGTCGCAAACCCCAAACCGGGACGTTTGAAAAACGTGCTAAAAAAACCCAGTAACTATCCATGTTTCTCAAAACTTTTATGGCGAATGATTAGGCATGATGATTTATTATAGCGGGTCGAAGAAACGGAGTATATAAAGCAGTAAAAATGTGCTTAAAATTGAAACCCTGTTTCGTAAACCCCGAACGTGGGCTTTTGAAGCACGTGCTATAAAAAACGGGTAACTGTGAATGTTTTCCAAACTTTTTTGGGGAATGATTAGGCATGATGATTTATAATCGAAGAAACGGAGTGTATAAAGCAGCAATAAATTTCTTACAGTCGAAAGCCTAATTCACAAACGCCAAACCGACACGTGCTAAAAAAACCGAGTAACAGACCATATTTTAAGAAACTTTTATGGGGAGTGATCAAGCATGATCTTTTACAAGAGAATGTCGAAGAAACAGAGGGTATATAGCAGAAAAATAGTGCTTGAAATCGTAACCCTAAGTCGCAAACCCCAAACCGAGACGTTCGAAAAACGTGCTAAAAAACCGAGTAACTATCCATGTTTCTCAAAACTTTTATGGCGAATGATTAGGCATGATGATTTATTATAGCGGGTCGAAGAAACGGAGTATATAATGCAGTAAAAATGTGCTT
>NW_019272880.1:6482-10253 GCF_002738345.1 Cucurbita maxima
TGCTTGAAATCGTAACCCTAAGTCGCAAACCCCAAACCGGGACGTTTGAAAAACGTGCTAAAAAACCTTGTAACTATACATGTTTCTCAAAACTTTTATGGCGAATGATTAGGCGTGATGATTTATTATAGAGGGTCGAAGAAACGGAGTATATAAAGCAGTAAAAATGTGCTTAAAATTGAAACCCTGTTTCGTAAACCCAGAACGTGGGCTTTTGAAGCACGTGCTATAAAAAACGGGTAACTGTGAATGTTTTCCAAACTTTTTTGGGGAATGATTAGGCATGATGATTTATAATCGAAGAAACGGAGTGTATAAAGCAGCAATAAATTTCTTACAATCGAAAGCCTAATTCACAAACGCCAAACCGACACGTGCTAAAAAAAACGAGTAACAGACAATATTTTAAGAAACTTTTATGGGGAGTGATCAAGCATGATCTTTTACAAGAGAATGTGGAAGAAACAGAGTGTATAAAGCAGAAAAATAGTGCTTGAAATCGTAACCCTAAGTCGCAAACCCCAAACCGGGACGTTTGAAAAACGTGCTAAAAAACCGAGTAACTATCCATGTTTCTCAAAACTTTTATGGCGAATGATTAGGCATGATGATTTATTATAGAGGGTCGAAGAAACAGAGTATATAAAGCAGTAAAAATGTGCTTAAAATTGAAACCCTGTTTCGTAAACCTCGAACGTGGGCTTTTGAAGCACGTGCTATAAAAAACGGGTAACTGTGAATGTTTTCCAAACTTTTTTGGGGAATGATTAGGCATGATGATTTATAATCGAAGAAACGGAGTGTATAAAGCAGCAATAAATTTCTTACAATCGAAAGCCTAATTCACAAACGCCAAACCCACACGTGCTAAAAAAACCGAGTAACAGACCATATTTTAAGAAACTTTTATGGGGAGTGATCAAGCATGATCTTTTACAAGAGAATGTCGAAGAAACAGAGTGTATAAAGCAGAAAAATAGTGCTTGAAATCGTAACCCTAAGTCGCAAACCCCAAGTCGGGACTTTTGAAAAACTCGCTAAAAAACCGAGTAACTATCCATGTTTCTCAAAACTTTTATGGCGAATGATTAGGCAGGATGATTTATTATAGAGGGTCGAAGAAACGGAGTATATAAAGCAGTAAAAATGTGCTTAAAATTGAAACCCTGTTTCGTAAACCCCGAACGTGGGCTTTTGAAACACGTGCTATAAAAAACGGGTAACTGTGAATGTTTTCCAAACTTTTTTGGGGAATGATTATGCTTGATGATTTATAATCGAAGAAACGGAGTGTATAAAGCAGCAATAAATTTCTTACAATCGAAAGCCGAATACACAAACGCCAAACCGACACGTGCTAAAAAAACCGAGTAACAGACCATATTTTAAGAAACTTTTATGGGGAGTGATCAAGCATGATCTATTACAAGAGAATGTCGAAGAAACAGAGGGTATAAAGCAGAAAAATAGTGCTTGAAATCGTAACCCTAAGTCGCAAACCCCAAACCGGGACGTTTAAAAAACTCGCTAAAAAAACCGAGTAACTATCCATGTTTCTCAAAACTTTTATGGCGAATGATTAGGCATGATGATTTATTATAGCGGGTCGAAGAAACGAAGTATATAAAGCAGTAAAAATGTGCTTAAAATTGAAACCCTGTTTCGTAAACCCCGAACGTGGGCTTTTGAAGCACGTGCTATAAAAAACGGGTAACTGTGAATGTTTTCCAAACTTTTTTGGGGAATGATTAGGCATGATGATTTATAATCGAAGAAACGGAGTGCATAAAGCAGCAATAAATTTCTTACAATCGAAAGCCTAATTCACAAACTCCAAACCTACACGTGCTAAAAAAACCGAGTAACAGACCATATTTTAAGAAACTTTTATGGGGAGTGATCAAGCATGATCTTTTACAAGAGAATGTCGAAGAAACAGAGTGTATAAAGCAGAAAAATAGTGCTTGAAATCGTAACCCTATTTCGCAAACCCCAAACCGGGACGTTTGAAAAACGTGCTAAAAAAACCGAGTAACTATCCATGTTTCTCAAAACTTTTATGGCGAATGATTAGGCATGATGATTTATTATAGCGGGTCGAAGAAACGGAGTATATAAAGCAGTAAAAATGTGCTTAAAATTGAAACCCTGTTTTGTAAACCACGAACGTGGGCTTTTGAAACACGTGCTATAAAAAACGGGTAACTGTGAATGTTTTCCAAACTTTTTTGGGGAATGATTAGGCATGATGATTTATAATCGAAGAAACGGAGTGTATAAAGCAGCAATAAATTTCTTACAATCGAAAGCCTAATTCACAAACGCCAAACCGACACGTGCTAAAAAAACCGAGTAACAGACCATATATTTAAGAAACTTTTATGGGGAGTGATCAAGCATGATCTTTTACAAGAGAATGTCGAAGAAACAGAGTGTATAAAGCAGAAAAATAGTGCTTGAAATCGTAACCCAAAGTCGCAAACCCCTAACCGGGACGTTTGAAAAACGTGCTAAAAAAACCGAGTAACTATCCATGTTTCTCAAAACTTTTATGGCGAATGATTAGGCATGATGATTTATTATAGAGGGTCGAAGAAACGGAGTATATAAAGCAGTAAAAATGTGCTTAAAATTGAAACCCTGTTTCGTAAACCCCGAACGTGGGCTTTTGAAACACGTGCTATAAAAAACGGGTAACTGTGAATGTTTTCCAAACTTTTTTGGGGAATAATTAGGCATGATGATTTATAATCGAAGAAACGGAGTGCATAAAGCAGCAATAAATTTCTTACAATCGAAAGCCTAATTCACAAACGCCAAACCGACACGTGCTAAAAAAACCGAGTAACAGACCATATATTTAAGAAACATATATGGGGAGTGATAAAGCATGATCTTTTACAAGAGAATGTTGAAGAAACAGAGTGTATAAAGCAGAAAAATAATGCTTGAAATCGTAACCCTAAGTCGCAAACCCCAAACCGGGACGTTTGAATTGTGCTAAAAAAACCGAGTAACTATCCATGTTTCTCAAAACTTTTATGGCGAATGATTAGGCATGATGATTTATTATAGCGGGTCGAAGAAACGGAGTATATAAAGCAGTAAAAATGTGCTTAAAATTGAAACCCTGTTTCGTAAACCCCGAACGTGGGCTTTTGAAGCACGTGCTATAAAAAACGGGTAACTGTGAATGTTTTCCAAACTTTTTTGGGGAATGATTAGGCATGATGATTTATAATCGAAGAAACGGAGTGCATAAAGCAGCAATAAATTTCTTACAATCGAAAGCCTAATTCACAAACTCCAAACCGACACGTGCTAAAAAAACCGAGTAACAGACCATATTTTAAGAAACTTTTATGGGGAGTGATCAAGCATGATCTTTTACAAGAGAATACTAAACAACCAGAGTGTATAAAAAAAAATAGTGCTTGAAATCGTAACCCTAAGTCGCAAACCCCAAACCGGGATGTTTGAAAAACGTGCTAAAAAAACCGAGTAACTATCCATGTTTCTCAAAACTTTTATGGCGAATGATTAGGCTTGATGATTTATTATAGAGGGTCGAAGAAACGGAGTATATAAAGCAGTAAAAATGTGCTTAAAATTGAAACCCTGTTTCGTAAACTCCGAACGTGGGCTTTTGAAGCACGTGCTATAAAAAACGGGTAACTGTGAATGTTTTCCAAACTTTTTTGGGGAATGATTAGGCATGATGATTTATAATCGAAGAAACGGGGTGTATAAAGCAGCAATAAATTTCTTACA
>NW_019272881.1:0-10050 GCF_002738345.1 Cucurbita maxima
TTTATAGAGTCATGTTTGCATGTTCATGCAAATTTGAGATCACCAACTTTTGACACTCAAAATTCCACTCAAATTTGTGGGATTTATTTGGCAAATGTTCAAGTTTGGTGAAACCAAATTTTGACACCTCAAAATTCCATTAACATGGATTTTTACATTAAATGAAGTCAACATTTTGACTTTCTTCATTTTGATTCAAGAATCATTTTGAATTATTAATTTCAAATTAAAGTAATATTAAATTATTAATTAAACTATTTAATTAATATTTAATATTAATTCAAATGTCAATCCCAATTTAATTCCGACATATATTTGATTAAGATATTTAAATCTTATTTAAATATCACAGATTCTCTCTCTTTTTATTTAATTCGTAAATAAAACAAAAATGCAGTTAACCCATGACATTATGTATCAATCTAGGTTCATCAATAATCCATGTACCAAGTACCTAGAATTATGTGAATAACATGTTAAATAATTTGCTAGGATCCATACCCATAAGTAACCATTATCTGCCTTTACGATGTGTACTAAAAGGCCCCTATTCCTCTTTAGGTAGGATGTCCTGCAATATGTATCATGAGCTGGATGTTATGATAGGCCTACCTTCCTTATCAGCTAAACGAGATGTTCTGCACCACGATTTACCAGTAGGATTACATGATTATGACGACACCACTCATGTGTTCATGGGGAGAAAATTGAAGGTTATTTTAGGGGAAGGTTTTCAGGATCAGTATATGATACATGACACGATGACCTCTTAGTTCTAAGATCCTGAAAACATAACAAGAAGTAATATCCTAGCTTAAGGTCGCGGTTAAGAACCTACTAGTAGACTACTTACTAAGTATTACTCACTCCATGTTTAACTTATATGAACTCTTTATTTTTCTTGAAATTATTGTGGTTGACGCTTCCAACTGACCCTTCTCTTCATCTGCATAGATGATATTTCTATGTGAACATGTGTTGCTTCAGTGGTTTGTTTTTGTCTCCCTTCTTTAGTATCAGACCTTGTTTTTTGTTTCACCAGGTGGGGATAAATCCATTATCTGACCTTTTTTTTCGTCGTGGTGTTCATGTAGTGGCAACAAGGTTTTTATTGAGGTTGGCTCACTCAAGCTCCCCTTTTCAATTACAACAATAGCAGCAAGCGTAGATTCATCATGGCTATGATTCTTTCTCAATTGTAGTATCGACATCATTTTCAACCCTCTTGGTTGATGGATGTTTTTCTGAATGATCGTCGGGTTAGACTCGTTACTACTAGACATTTTGCTAGGGACATGTAAATTACTTTGTGTTTCAGCAGGACGTTCATTCCTAACACGACGTCGAAGTCATCCATTTCAACTATCACTAAACAATTTGTCAAGTCCAAGGCTCCAGCTTGATTAGAGTTCTCATTGTGACTCTTAAGATAGACAAAGCTTCCAATTTGATGACGTTCATCTTTCCTGTATCTTGATGCCAAAGGATGTTAAAATATTTTGCATCGGTCTCCATCATGAGTTGTGGGTGGCTCTAGAGTTGACAATGGTGTTTCTTACTACTTTGTGCTTTATCCAGACCTCGACATACATAATATATATATATATATATATATATATATTCATTTAACTATAAGACATATGGTCCATGGTAGAATTGTAACTCTTATACTCATTAATATTATAATGGCTACTACGTAAATTATAACCTAAAGTTGATAATTGATGTTCAATTAGCCAACCTTAAATTTGTAATCATTGTGAAGTGATTGAAATTAGAATGGAAGTAGTTTAAACTCCTAGTACCTTAAATGAAGTTGGTCTCTTCTAATAAAACACGAATTTCTCTTTAATATCATTAATACAATTATGCTTCATATTGAACCTACCAAACATGAAACTAAAACTACGTTCAATTTAACTCCATTTTATTGTCATCTTGAATGACGTGTAGGATATATTCTTGATTTAACTTGATATTTCATATTAGTTAAGTTGTTTTTGCAAAATCACAATTAGACAACAACAAAGATGAATTTGGTATGTTTATTATTTTAAAGAAAATTTCTTTCTCCATCTTATTCCTAATAACTCTTCAACTAAATTCATATTATGCTAAGAAACAAATTTTTTACTCACAAGAAGTAAAATATGCAACTTTAACTAAAATTTCATCGAAACAAATTTTATTGCCATACAACATAGATGACAATTATAGCCTTCAAACAAAAACTAGAGTAGTTGTGGTGAACGGGATAGAAACTCTAGTGTTCATCCATAATATACAACCACTACCTAAATTATGACCTATAAATTTGAAAACATAAGTTGTAGTTGAAAATTACATAAAACAATCCCCTAAATCCAAGAACTTTGTGTCCAATTAGTCAATCCTAAAGATAGTAACTAACATTGAGTAATTGAAGCTCCACATGAAGTAATTTAAAGTTCTAGTTACTTAACTAAAGTTTATCTCGTCTTTAATGAAACATGAGTTGCACTTAAGTTCATGAAATATGTACCGACTCCAACTCTGAGTACTATTAATGCAATTATATTTCATATGAGTTTGCCATAAATCAAACTATGGTACATTCAATACAACTTTATTTTCTTGTCATAGGAAGCAAAATAGAAGAATTAAATCAAACAAACTGATGAACTGAGTCGAATAAATCCAACCCAACCCATACTGATTAGTTTGATTCATTTGTTGGGTTGTAGTTTATTTGAACACTTGCATATTAGAACAATTCAATATTACATGTCTTACTTACAAGTAAAATACTAGACCATCAACTTTTTGTTTTATAGTCCAACAATGCTCAAGAAAATAGATTTCAAACTTGAGAGAAAAAAAATATAATGAGTTAAAAATGTTGCAATTTTTTAGAAAGGGCATTTAGTCTAGTGGTATGATTCTCGCTTAAGGTGCGAGAGGTTCAGAGTTCAATTCACAAAAGAATTCAATGAGGCCTAACCCAAAGGAATTCGTTGCAATGCACTACTTATATAAATTTCATGTATTAAGGCACATAGACTAGCAACTAAGAATTATAGATCTGCTACAAAAGACATTTGGTTTAGTGGTATGATTATCGTTTTGAGTGTGAAAGGTCTCAAGTTTGATTCTTAAAATGCCCCCAACAATATTATATCAAAATGAATTATGCAAGATAATATGATTTTAAATGTGGCCACATAGGTTATCTGTTATCACAATCCCGGAAGATGCGCCCAAATAACCAAATAACCGATGAAGAAGTTTCAGAGAGCATGTGGAAGATGCGCCCAAATAACCGATGAAGAAGTTTCAGAGAGCATGTGGAAGATGCGCCCAAATAACTGATGAAAAAGTTTCAGAGAGCCATAGGTTCGAACCGAACTGCACGCACTAAAAAAAAAAAGTTCTCCTTTTCTATCACACCTAGAATTGTCATTCTTTTGTCTTTTAAAACCTCTTACCTTATCAGTCATCAGTTCTTTTGTCTTCGGCATCAATGTGCTCCAATGAAAGAGATCAGACCCTTTCCTGAACCAGAACCGAGCACAAACGTTAAGGTAGAAAGTCGAAAGCGAGCTCTTTTCGCGTATACGCAATCTCGAAGCCCAATTAGCTCACAGACTGTCTCCTCAACCCTGGCAAGTATGACTTCTTGGTAAGAGAGAATGTCGAAAGAGAAAGACATTCGATTTCGGCAACATTCGCAACTACCAAAGTGCACTAAACCTAGTAGAGATCTTTGACCTAACGATAATGGTACTTCAAGCCTATTTAATCAATCCGCTTTGTACCTTATTGTTGACCGAATAGGATGCACGCCCGACCTAAATTCTCTCTTAGTCACCCGGAGATGAAAGGAAGATCAGATATGAAGTTCACGAATCGAAGAGAAAGTGGATCTGAGTTATACATGCTTTCATTTTTAAAAGCTTCGCTTGCCTACGGTACTTTATTAGGGATGTTCAACAATATGGTCATCTCTCAGCCGTGTATAGAGAATTCCTTGATCATTTCCTTGGCGGATAAAACAAATGAAATCGATTCCCTAACCGCCCATCTTATGAGTCCATTCTTGTCTTGTTGGTTTGTTGTACTATTCTATACCTCTCTTGATTCATTGAAAGACGTTCGAGAGCTGGGAGGGGGTATCGTGAGGGAACTTTCCTTTTCACGGTAGGCTAAGGTAAAGCGGCAGCTGCGTATGTCCACGATGATCAAGGTAGAGCGACTCCTTCTTTAAAAGAGGTTGGTTTTATCGAAACTGTTAAATCCGCTTTCGTTAAAGAAAAAATAGGAGCCCTTGGTTTGGCTGATGTCGATTCGTATGGCAATGCAGACTCGACTAAGGATGAGAATTCCGCTTTTCATACTTAAAAATATGAGTTGAAAGAGCTGGTAAGCTATCTCGCTAAACAAAAAGAAAAAGCACATACGGGTTGACCTCATTGCAAGGGGCGGGGGCTAGCCAAAGAAGGTCAGTTGAACTAGGTTAGAACCCTTGATTCGGTTCAGCTAGGTTGTTCCATGCAAGAATGTATGCGTATCGGTATCCTCTTTTTGTTTATACGTTTGGAGAAACCTACTAAGCCCGCCTTTCTTACCAAGTGTGATTCAATCTTTCAGCTCAAACTTTCCTCTCGTCCGACGGAAAAGGTAGGAGTACGACTACCTTTTTCTTTTCTTGCCGGAGCCAAGGGATCAATCAGTTTCTACCAAAAAGTTCGCTATCTATTAGTTGCCGTAATCGAATGTATTTCTCATTTCATGTTAGCTCCTCCAAGAGCTTCCAGGTCCGTAGTAGACGAAACCTTGGACTTCTATTGAACTTATAGCATTGCATGTTGAGCTCGTCGTTGAGGGTTGGCCTTACAGAAGATCGAGCAGCCTTTCTTTCCTTGCCTGGTATACTTTCCCGCTTATCGCATAGCTAGCAACCTAGCCAAAGAGAGAGGGAGAGAGATCATGTCAATCAATTTGTATACGCATTTTGTCCGTCCTGTACTTGCCTGCTTAGCTTTCTTAGCCAACATCTCCGGTTTTTCCCGAACAAAGAGGTTCGCTTATCCATACCCAACAGTCACACTTTTAGCAGAAAGACTGATTTTTTTCATAAAGTCGGTTCATAGATCAAGAAAGAATGAAGCTGCTTACAGGGACGGTTATGCGATACGTCTTTTCATACTCGCCTTTTCTTTAACCTTGCTATCAACCTAGCCATTCTCGTTTTTTGCTTTAAGGGGTCTCCCCATTGTAGATTACTCGGATTGGTTCTCGCGTCCCTATGCTAAAAAGTATGAGCGAGTTTGGTTTGAGTGTTCATCGATTGGGTGGATCCATATGCTCCGGGGGGGTGAGACGAGGTGTAGTGCATCTGTTTTAGGTATGTTGTCCGCTAAAGGTTTTAGGAAAGGGGTACAAATTTTCTACATAGATCATCTGTGGTAACAATCCTTTTAAGGAAGATGCTCCAAAATAATCGGTGAACATTAGCCTTTAAAGAAGTTTCAAAGAGCAAGAAGAGGCAGAACAAAGAATAAGAGTGAGTCGTGCAAGGAAGAAAGAATTAGTAGCTTTAATTTGGGTTCATTTGAACTAAAAAACGAACCAAAATTTTTCAAACGAACCCAAATTTAAGACTCACTAGCCCAAAGTCCATATGTGGTAAAAAAAAAAACCTTCCATTGCCCAACCCTTATTCGCAGTCCGCATCCAACCACTTCTTTTTCAATCTACACGTATGCTCCAAGCCAAACTCACGTAACTAGTCAGAAGATGCAGCCCACAACTGAACGGAAGACAAGTGTCACAATCGCACTCTTGCAGTAGTGAGACACTGATTATGTGACATTTGTTCTAATCCAATGAACAAGTCAACCATGCAAAATTTAGACTGAACGAACAATAACAGCGTATGCTTGAATCACGTTTAGAAGAAATATTTTAGAAAACGTGAGCGAGGAAATACGTTAAAAACAATTTCAAATAGAGGAATGTTATAAGCTAAAAGTGAACAAACAGCAACTGGTCACGTTCTCCTATAGTACATTTTGGGACATTTTAGTTCTGATGGGTGTAGATATCATTTTGATGACTAATCATACACCCCGTATTGGCACAACAATAATAATAAAGGCCTATCTAAGATGAATGCAAGTAAAAGGGGTTTGGAATGAGCATGCCACCATGAACCACAAATCGTTTACAAGAATAGTTGAGTCATCTAACATGCAGCCACAGGCAACACGCCTTGGCCAATCATGACCGCGACATTTGCCCTTCCACAATTTGTCAATATCTCTATCAACCGGCTCTTCATAAACTCAACGTTGTAGGATGAGACTGACTTTAAGTCTCGCGATGCGCTTCTAGCTGATCTTAGTATTGAGGAGTCTTTTCCAACCTACTAGAAGCTGTTGAAAATCACTTCTCGGTTTGTTAACTCTTCAACTCTTTTCTATTGGTGTCTTTCCTACTTTCTTTGCTTGAAACATTTTCTTCTTTGCACGACGTCATACCACCTGCTTCTACTTGATGTTTTCTTGGTCGGAATAATAACGTTTCAAGTTACTGAAGTGGACAACAGGGTTAGTCTGTATCAATAGGAGCAATTGGATCCTATATGATGTCTTCCTAATCTTGTGTATAACTTTGACTAGTCCATAGAATTTTCGCACCAGTCTTTGGTTCTTGTTGCTTTGAACTCAATGTTGATCTGACCTTAACTTATTATAATTCTCTATTTGCTTTGAAATTATTGTGGTCGACCCTTCTCTTCATTCGTCTGGATGATATTTTTGCGTGAACATGTGTTGCTTTAGTGGTTTGTTTTTGTCTCCCTTCTTTAGTAGAGGTGTTGGCTTGGTGTCTTTGCCAAGCATTTGAGTGATCACTGACAAGAGCTTTTGCAGGTCAAATAAACCCGATTGTGAACATGCCATTTTGCTATTTGTAGAATTAAACTAGCTCAGGCTGAGCCGCATGACATCTGTTTGTGGCAAACGACATAAAACTAATCTTGTGATTTATCTCTCTTGGTGGAGTTAAACCCAATATTTGACCTTCTTGTTTTGGGTTGTGGTGTTCATGTAGTGGTTCTTGAGGTTCGCACACTTGCACTTTCCCTTTTCAAATACAACAATGGCAGCAAGTGTAGATTTATCATGGCTAAGATTCTTTCTTAACTGTACTATCGTCATCATTTTCACCCCTCTTGATTGATGGATGTTTGTCTGAATGATCATTGGGTTAGACTCCGTTACTACTAGGCATTTTATAGGGGCATGTAAATGACTTTGTGTTCTAGCAGAATGTCAATCCCTGACTATTTGGGCTCTAGAATGTTGGATATGAAGGCTAACTATATAGTAGGCGTTTACATATAGTGAAGATATATATAATAAACTGAAATCATATATATACCCATTAGTCAATTAGTTGGTGCTTCCTAAATGTACATTTCTCATTCTCCATATCCTCTATTTGCAACCCTGAAGTCATTAATACAAAACCATTAGAATATTTCTTCTTACATTTTCTCTATCATGTTTTTTGTGTTCATTTAGATCAAGTGTGTGCGATGTTGTGTGATCATAATAACTAGTATCAGAGCAAGGAGAGATTCACCACGATTTGTGAAGATGGAAAGTTCAAGAATTGAAAAGTTTGATGGATTTGATATCAATTTGTAGAAGATGCAGATTGAAGATTATATGTACGAGAAAGATATTCAGGAACCCCTTTTGGGGGTGAAGCCGGATACCATGACCACGGAGGAGTGGAAGCTCAAGAATTGTCATGCTGTAGAGTTAATGTGGTTGACGCTGTCCAAAAACATGACGTTCAACATCATCAAAGAGAAGATGACATCGGGCCTATTGAAGGTGTTGTCAAATATGTACGAAAATACGTCGGCTATGAACAAGGTGTATTTGATGCAGAGGTTGTTCAATCTACAAATGTCGATTTGTTGCAGATCATATAAATTAGTTCAACATGATTGTAAGTCAATTGAGTTGGGTGGAAATTATGTTAAAAAATAAGATTAAAGCATTGATTTTGATGTCATCTTTACTCGAGTCGTGGTATACTGTTGTTGCTGCAATCGACAGTTCACGAGGATCTATTAAACTGAAATTTAGTGAAATTTGAGATGTCAGCGAAAGCCCAAACGGGAAATTGGAGATTCATCAGGCAATGCTCTCATTGTTGATTGAAGGGGAAGAAGTAAATCAAAGAGCCCAAACAAACATGGGCGATCAAAATTAAGAAACTGGGAAAAATCTCCAAACAAACAAAACGTTAAGTGTTGAAATTGTGAAGAAAAATAACACTTTCGGATAGATCAAACAAAATTGATAAAAAGAAAAATCACAAATTTGAAGATAACGATAATTTCATATATTCAGCAGAAGATACAGAGAATGCTTTAATCCTTAGCGTGAACAGCCATATTGAATTTTGGGTTTTAGATTCAGTTGCATCGTTTCATTCGAATCCAAGTAAGGAATTGTTTCAAAATTTCAAATAAGAAAATGTTAGGAAGGTGTATATTGCCGACAACAAAACGTTGGAGATTGAAGGGAATAGAGATGTCTACATATAAACTCTAATAGGAAATGAGTGAGTGGACATTATAGGATGTCAGATATATTCCTGATCTCAAGAAGAATCTAATCTCTATTGGTCAGTTGGATAGCACAGTTATGCAGTCGAGTTTAGAAAGAGTTTTGGGAATATTGTGAAGGGTGTCATGGTGGTAGCATGACCTAAAATCTGGAACCCTATACACCAATGTAGAGTGTATAAACATGGTTGCTGTTGCTAAGAGTGCTTCCAATTCAAGTAACAGCAACAACAACTATGTTTATACACCCTACAGTAGTGTCAATAGACATGAACATATGAGCATCAAAGAAATGAAGATGATGGGTGCAAATGGAGTTTTAAAAGGACTAAAATCTATTGATATGAGTGTTTGTAAGAGCTGCGTTTAGAAGGCTTTATTACATGGTCACGGAGAGACATGTCATCGAGCTAAGTCATAGAGATATACGACTCTTTATCGTAAGAACAAATCTATATAATTTAAAATCCGGCTGCTCTGATACCAATCTGTCACAACCCAAATTTCAAGGGTTCAAAACTCAAATAGAAACTAAAATTGAAAGTTAAAACAAATAAAAATAAAAGTAAATTAATATAAAATAATGCTCTAAAATTAAAATAAGATTGAGAAAACAACCCCACATTAAATATAAGATAAAATTAAATTATAAGACGGTGTTGTTCAAATTTATCCAAACCAAAAAAAAGTGTTTGGGATAGAATTACAAAAAAAAAAAAGTACAAAAAAACTCAAACATAAAGACAAACTAACGTTGCATAACAACCCCATCTGTGAGTGCACAATCTTTGAAGGCTCCCTCATACGAACCCATCCAAAATAATCACACCTGTGACCGCATCTCCTGACTTTAAACTGCTAGTCTAAACATGGTTTTGTCATCAAAGCTTTAGAGTTTAATCTATCTTTACAAAAATATTTTTCTCTTAATTTATAATTAGTCATAAAAAGAAATAATTAGATACAAATTTGGTCTAGAATTCAAAACTTTCAAATCTTACGGTTTCTTAACCAGATTCAAATCCAGATTCTTGAACTCCTAGTACCTTAAATAAAGTTGGTCTCCTCTAATAAAATAGGAATTTCTCTTAAGATCATTAATACAATTATGCTTTATCTTAAACACGCCAAACATGAAACTAAAGTGCGTTCAATTTAACTCCATTTTATTGCCATCTTGAATGATGTTTAGGGTATATTCTTGATTTACTTTAAAGTTCTTGTGACATGACAGTTCATATTAGTTAAACTTTCTGCAAAATCACAAGTTAAAAAACAACAACGATGAACCTAAGTTTATTAGTCATTTCAAAGACAATTTCTTTCTCCATCTTATCGATAATAATAGTTCAACTAAATCCATATTATGCAAAGAAACAAGTTTACGACTCATAAAAACAACTACCTAAATTATGTCCAAAAAA
>NW_019272882.1:0-8128 GCF_002738345.1 Cucurbita maxima
TCAATCGGTCGCTAATGTGAAGCCTAGACGGGAAGATGCCACATGAGGCCTGGTACAATAGAAAGCCAGTGGTACATCATTTTCGAGTGTTCGGATGTGTCGCATACATGAAGGTAGCGCGTTCCAATCTTGTCAAGCTCGATCCAAAGGGGTTGAAGGTCGTCTTCATCGGCTACAAACCTGGGAGCAAGGCGTACAGACTCTATGATCCTGCGGGGGGTGAGCCCACGTGTCTCGTGATGTCATCTTCGACGAAAGCACCTTCAGGCAGTGGAACGACGTGATCGAGACAGCCCACAACCCAAATCAATTCACGGTGGAGTACCTCGTCATCGAGCCAGAAGAAGGAGGAGCACAGCATCAGGAACCGTCACAGCCGCCAGCAGTTGCACCCCTTGAACCAGTGGAATTTGCAACACCACGGACTGTGGATTCGACGCTGGATGTCGATCACGATGAAGATCTGGTAGCCAGGTACTGGAGGATGGACGACCTAGTGGGAGGAGGTGAAGCCCCTAGACTAGCAGCACGCAAACTGGAACAAGAGGTGGCCGAACTGCATGTCATCAACGCAGATGAACCGAACACCTTCGCTGAAGCAGAAAGGAACCCGTGCCAGCTGAAGGCAATGCAGAAGGAGATGAAATTCATCACCGAGAACCAGACATAAAGTCTAGAGGATATGTCACTGGGACACCAAGTCATAGGGCTCAAATGGGTCTTCAGACTGATGCGAACGAAAAGGGAGAAGTTGTGAAACTCAAGGTCAGTCTGGTGGTGAAGGGCTACGTCTAGAAGCAAGGAGTGGATTTTGAGGAGGTATTCGCACCAGTGACAAAGCTGGAATCTACCCACCTATTGCTGGCAATCGCGGCACATCATTCCTGAGAAGTCCACCTCATCGACGTGAAACCCGCGTTCCTAAACGGAGAGCTGAAGGAGACTGACTATGTTCAACAACCACCGAACTTCCTGGACAACGACAACCCTGACAAGGTATTGTGCCTGCACAAGGCACTCTATGGGCTTCGGCATGCACCACGAGCCTGAAACACGAAGCTCGACAGTACCCTATTATCGCTAAAGTTCAAGCGCTGTGCCTCTGAGCATGACATGTACACGCCCGGCCACGACGAGTAGCGACTAATCGTGAGAGTGTATGATATAAACCAAAAAACATCAATCATACAATATACTTCAATGAAGATGTGAAGAAAATGTTGTCAAAATTATCAAAAGATGTTTTAATTCATGCCACATTGAAGAAGAATGAAGTTTGATTGTTATAAATTTTGGGTGGGTTACAATTTAGAGTTATTGTATTTTAAGACATTTTATTTACTTTAGGTTACATTTACATAATGGCTAATTATGGCCATAAAGTATGAAGGTTACAACTCTTGGAGTGCCTTTAATAGTTTCATTTTTTAGGCTATATAAAGCCATGTATATTGTATTGGTAAGAGACTTGGAAAATATAGAAAAAGAAGCATTTGTCCTCTTCTTTAGCCAATGGCTAAGTTTCTTTGCAATTCTATGTAGTTTAGGTTGCATGTAGAATCATTCAAGCTCGACATGATTAATCTTGCTTGTGGAGTGATTCGAATCTCAAGCAAGTGTTCTTGCCTTGAGATATTTGATCAACAAGAATCATTCAAGCTAGACATGATCGATTTTGCTTGTGGAGTGATTTGAATTTCAAACAATGTTCTTGCCTTGAGATATTCGATCAACAAGGTAATCCGAATCTTACTCCCCTTGTAGTGGTTCCTTATCTTATCAGTGTACGTCGATGACCTCATAATCACTGGAGGCGACATGGAAGTCCTCGGAAGATTCAAGAGGGAGATGTCAAAGAACTTCAAGATGAGCGATCTTGGCATGCTCAGCTACTACCTCGACATCGAAGTGCAACAGGGTACTACCGGCATCACCATCTGCTAAAGTGCATATGCGAAGAAGCTGTTGGACACAACTGGGCTTGTGGACAGTAACCCTATAAAGACTCCAATGGAGGGCCCGACTCCAACTAAGGAAGGCCGGCACTATGACGGCAATTAATGCCACCAATTACCGCAACATTGTCAAAAGCCTGCGCTATCTGATAAACACACGTCCTGACCTTGCTTACTTAGTTGGATACGTAAGTAGATTCATGGAAGAACCTAGGGAGGAGCCTCTTGTGGTTGTCAAGCGCATCCTGCACTATGTGGCTGGAACCAGAGGCTGGGGTGTGAGATACTGCACCAGGAGAGGAAAGGAGAAGCTTGAGCTTGTTGGCTACAGCGATAGTGACATGACCGGTGACGTTGATGATCGTAAGAGCACCAGTGGGGTGATTTACTTCCTCTCAGGCAGTGCGATCTACTAGCAATCAACAAAACAAAAGGTAGTTGCTTTGTGATATGAACCAAGAGACATCAATCATACAATATGCTTCAATGAAGATTTGAAGAAAATATTGTTGAAATTATCAAAAGATATTTCAGTTCATGCCACATTGAAGAGAAATGAAGTTTCATGTTTTGAATTTTGGGTGGATTACAATTTAGAGTTATTGTATTTCATTAATGTATTTTAAGACTTTTAATTTACTTTAATTAAGGTCATTTAGTTCATGCCTAGAATTGATTAATTATTTATATATTTTTCAATCTTTCCATTTATTTGTTGATTGTCATTTCCACCCTCCTTGGCCTTTTGACTTTGTTCTCATTTTATTCCTAAAGATCATATTTAGATCTTAAAAAAACAATATAGAATTTTACTTCTTAATATTGTGTTTATACATAGTTAGGGCATGTGCAATTCTACTAAAAAATATAATAGTCCCTTATTTGTTTGATTGTTTATTATTTTATTTTTATGTTATTTTACAATTAACTTGTCATGATTGTCCATGCCCAATCCCAATGAACAACCCTTCGATCCGATCTGCCTGCCCTTATTGCACGGTTTACAGAGCACTTGTGTATGTGATGTCAGCCCAGCCTCGAAAATCAAGCTTTGCCCTGCTTATTCACTCGGACTGGGACCCTTATTGCACGGTTTACAGAGCACTTGTGTATGTGATGTCAGCCCAGCCTCGAAAATCAAGCTTTGCCCTGCTTATTCACTCGGACTGGGAGAAATTGAAAGAAAAAAAGGGGTGCAACACGAGGACTTCCCAAGTGGTCACCCAACTTAGTACTACTCTCGCCCAAGCACGCTTAACTGCGGAGTTCTGATGGGATCCGGTGCATTAGTGCTGGTATGATCGCACCCGACATGCCATGCGCACAAAATCGGATTTAACGCATGCGGGGCGGCATGATCGAAACGCGATGGGCGTGAGCGGGGGAGGTTCTCATTTTGCCCTGCTTATTCACTCGGACTGGGAGAAATTGAAAGAAAAAAAGGGGTGCAACACGAGGACTTCACAAGTGGTCACCCAACTTAGTACTACTCTCGCCCAAGCACACTTAACTGCGGAGTTCTGATGGGATCCAGTGCATTAGTGCTGGTATGATCGCACCCGACATGCCATGCACACAAAATCGGATTTAACGCATGCGGGGCGGCATGATCGAAACGCGATGGGCGTGAGCGGGGGAGGTTCTCATTTGCAGAGAAAGGAAGAAAAGAACTGGGAGAAATTGAAAGAAAAAAAGGGGTGCAACACTAGGACTTCCCAAGTGGTCACCCAACTTAATACTACTCTCGCCCAAACACGCTTAACTGCGGAGTTCTGATGGGATCCGGTGCATTAGTGCTGGTATGATCGCACCCGACATGTCATGCGCACAAAATTGGATTTAACGCATGCGGGGCGGCATGATCGAAACGCGATGGGCGTGAGCGGGGGAGGTTCTCATTTGTAGAGAAAGGAAGAAAAGAACTGGGAGAAATTGAAAGAAAAAAAGGGGTGCAACACGAGGACTTCCCAAGTGGTCACCCAACTTAGTACTACTCTCGCCCAAGCACGCTTAACTGCGGAGTTCTGATGGGATCCGGTGCATTAGTGCTGGTATGATCGCACCCGACATGCCATGCGCACAAAATTGGATTTAACGCATGCGGGGCGGCATGATCGAAACGCGATGGGCGTGAGCGGGGTGTCACGGTCATGCTCGTCCAGGGCGTGTTGCCCATGGCCGCATGCCTATGGCAAGCCAAACCCTTGTCATGTCTTTTCATTCTAGTGTTTTTACTTCTATAGTTCTAGGGCGTATGACGCCTCAAAAATATCATGTCTAGGCCTGCCAGACATAAAATGTCTCAAAATGTACTATAGGGGGATATGACTAGTTGTCAACTTCTCCCTACCCAAGGTTATATATGCTAAGCCGTTGTTATCTCTCTCTTGCTTGCTTATATAACGTCTCTTTCAAAAATCTCTCTTTCTAAAATCTCTCTCTACCCTCGTTTTCCAAAACCTTCTTTTAAAACCGAGGCTAGAGGCTCGATCATACGTCGCTTGGCCGTAGGCGACGCAAGTACAAATTGGCTCAGCTCACTTGTCGTTGGAAAGTGAGTGCCGTACAATCGCTAGTCCGCTGCCTTTAAGAGCGCGATTGTGTCAAGTGGTATCAGAGCTTTGTTAGCTCCGTGACACAGTAAAGACCGAAACCATGTCGACGACAAAGTCGACACCCAAAGCACAAGCCGACCGGCTTACGCTAATAGAGGAGGAAATGCTGTTCCTCAAAGAAGTCCCTGACACCCTCCGCTTCCTGGAAGCACGGGTGACCGAATTGAGTGAGAAAGTCGTAGGAATCGACGCAATGGGCAACCGCTTGGATGGGTTGCCAATCGCAGAATTGATGTTTCGAGTGACCTCGCTCGAAGAAAGAGTTGCTCCTACGAGCAGCCCAAAACCATCTGGTAGTCCGGATAGCTCTGTCGCGCACAAGGAGGGACGTGGCGAAGAGTTCGACGTGCTACAAAATACAATGATGAGCTTGTTCAATGGACTAGCTGATGAGTTCAGAACAACAATCGATGACATCCAAGAAAGAATGGCCTCCATGGGCACTCGAATTGAAGTGACCATGAAAGCCGTGGAGAACGTCACGGCTGGACAAACAAATACAGGGTCCAACAAACTAAGATTCCCAGAACCTAGAGCCTTTAAAGGGAATCAGGACGCCAAAGAGTTAGAAAACTTCATCTTTGATGTCGAACAGTACTTCAAAGCCACAACGACTTGTGCTGACGACAAGAAGGTGACCGTAGCTTCGATGTATCTCACAGACGACGCCAAACTGTGGTGGCGTACGAAGGTGCAAGACATCGAGGATGGATTGTGCACCATTGACTCGTGGGAGGACCTTAAGAAAGAGTTGAGGGACCAGTTCCTCCCCGAAAACGCAGAACATTTAGCAATGGAAAAGCTAGTAGCCCTGAAACACACTGGAAGCATAAGAGACTATGTCAGACAGTTCTCAACCCTGATGCTCGATATCAGGGGCACATCAGAGAAGGACAAGGTGTTCTTCTTTATAAATGGGTTGCAACCGTGGGCCAAAACAAAGCTACACGAGAACAAGGTCCAAACCCTAGCCGCCGCAATGGCCTGTGCCGAGAGACTCCTAGACTATGGGAACGAAGCGGGATCCCAAAGGAGAATAACACCAGCCCCAAACACTGGTGGCAAGCCATACAAACCACCAAGTCATCGAAATGGAAGCCCCAACAGGCCGAACGGAGGTAACGACAGACCAAGCGGATGGACGGATAGACCTCCACAGAATAACCAAGCAGGGACATCTCGAGGACCTTACCATCAAAGGAACCACCCGACGACGCCGTTACAATGCATGCTCTGTAAAGGTCCCCACAAGGTATCTTACTGTCCTCATCGGGCCTCTCTCACTGCGCTCCAAGTGTCCATTCAAGAGAGCAATGACGCAAAGGTTGAGACTATGCTTGACAAGAAGGAAGATCAGGACAATCCCCGAATGGGCGCACTTAAATTCTTGTCAGCTCTCCAACGGAAGGTCGAACCGAAGGAGATAGTAGAGAAAGGACTCATGTTCGTAGATGCGACAATAAATTTCCAACCGAATAGGAGCACTCTGATAGATTCAGGAGCGACCCACAACTTTATCGCTGATCAAGAAGCCCGAAGATTAGGACTCACTATAGGAAGGGACCCGGGAAAAATGAAAGCTGTCAACTCTGAGGCCTTGCCTATTGTGGGAGTTTCCAAAAGAGTCCCCTTTAAAATAGGGGATTGGACAGGAGAGCTAGATCTTGTCGTAGCTCGCATGGACGACTTTGACGTGGTACTTGGGATGGAGTTCCTCCTAGAACACAAAGTTATCCCAATGCCGCTGGCAAAGTGCTTAGTGATCACTGACCGCAACCCCACAGTAATACCTGCAAGCATCAAGCAACCAGGTAATCTTCGAATGATCTCGGCCATACAATTGAAAAAGGGACTCGCACGAGAGGAACCTACATTTATGGCCATACCATTGATGGAAGTAACAACCACCGAAGAAACTGTCCCAAATGAAATCAATGAGGTACTAAACGACTATGCTGACATAATGCCAGAGAGCTTACCCCAAACATTACCACCTCGTCGAGGCATTGATCACGAAATCGAACTCATCCCCGGAGTTAAACCGCCAGCGAAGAACGCATACCGGATGGCTCCGCCCGAGCTAGCCGAATTAAGGAAACAACTGGATGAGTTGCTGAAGGCGGGATTCATCCGCCCGGCAAAGGCACCCTATGGAGCCCCCGTACTGTTCCAGAAGAAGAAGGATGGGACGTTGCGTCTGTGTATAGATTATAGAGCCTTAAACAAGGTGACGGTACGCAACAAATATCCACTACCGATAATATCCGACTTGTTCGACCAACTTCACGGGGCCAAGTACTTCACGAAGTTGGACTTACGATCAGGGTATTACCAAGTACGTATTGCCGAAGGGGACGAGCCCAAGACGACGTGCGTAACAAGATATGGGGCCTTCGAATTCCTAGTAATGCCCTTTGGCTTGACAAACGCTCCAGCTACTTTCTGCACGTTGATGAACCAAGTTTTCTACGAATACTTGGATCAGTTTGTCATAGTATACCTCGACGACATAGTGGTTTACAGCACAACCCTAGAGGAACACAAAGTGCACTTGAAGCTGGTGTTCGACAAACTGCGACAAAACCAACTGTATGTCAAGAAAGAGAAATGTGCATTCGCACAAACATGCATCAACTTCCTTGGACATGTCGTCAGATGTGGACAGATTAGTATGGATAGCGATAAGATAAAAGCTATCCAAGAATGGAAGGTTCCTACTTCCGTATCCGATTTGCGGTCCTTCTTAGGATTAGCCAACTACTATAGGCGGTTCGTCGAAGGGTTTTCACGACGAGCCGCCCCATTGACAGAGCTGTTGAAGAAAGACCACACTTGGTCGTGGTCAGATGATTGTCAAATGGCCTTTGAAGATCTGAAAACAACCATGACGAGGGGTCCTGTCCTCGGATTGGTAGATGTTACAAAGCCATTTGAAATAGAAACAGACGCTTCCGACTTTGCCCTAGGTGGGGTCCTTATTCAAGAAGGCCACCCCATCGCTTTCGAAAGTCGAAAACTCAATGACGCCGAACGTAGATACACTGTCTCCGAAAAAGAAATGCTGGCAGTAGTCCATTGCCTTCGAGTCTGGAGACAATATCTCTTGGGATCACAGTTTGTAGTGAAGACGGATAACAGCGCCATTTGCCACTTCTTTGATCAACCAAAATTGACGGCAAAACAAGCCCGGTGGCAGGATTCGTTGGCTGAATTCGACTTCAAGTTCGAACACAAAGCAGGGAAGAGTAATCAAGCAGCCGATGCACTGAGTCGGAAGGGCGAACATGCGGCCCTGTGCATGTTAGCCCATATTCACTCAAGTAAGATCGATGGATCGATGCGCGACATCATCAAGGAACATTTACATAAAGACCCATCAGCCAAAGCCGTCGTCGAACTAGCTAAAGCTGGGAAAACACGACAGTTTTGGGTTGAGGGAGACCTTCTGATGACAAAAGGAAACAGGTTGTATGTCCCAAGAACGGGAGAACTGAGGAAGAAGCTCATTCAGGAATGTCATGATACCTTATGGGCCGGACACCCCGGGTGGCAAAGAAC
>NW_019272882.1:8825-9184 GCF_002738345.1 Cucurbita maxima
AGTAATTCATGTGAGCAACTTGAAGCCATACCACCCTGACCCAGAAGACGACCAACGAAATGCAACCACAAGACCGAGCATCGATCTGAGGCAAAAAGAAACAAAAGAAGTAGAGGAGATCCTCGCCGACAGGGTTAGGAAGATAGGACGACCTGAATGGACGATTCGTGAATTCCTTGTCAAATGGAAGAATCTCCCTACAGAGGAAACCAGCTGGGAACGCGCCGAAGACCTGAAATCCGCAGCCACCCACATCGCCAGGTTTGAAAGTAGTCGGTTGACGGGGTCGTCAACCAATTAAGTGGGGGAGGATGTCACGGTCATGCTCGTCCAGGGCGTGTTGCCCATGGCCGCATGCC
>NW_019272882.1:9554-10204 GCF_002738345.1 Cucurbita maxima
CAACTTAGTACTACTCTCGCCCAAGCACGCTTAACTTCGGAGTTCTGATGGGATCCGGTGCATTAGTGCTGGTATGATAGCACCCGACATGCCATGCGCACAAAATCGGATTTAACGCATGCGGGGCGGCATGATCGAAACGCGATGGGCGTGAGCGGGGGAGGTTCTCATTTGTAGAGAAAGGAAGAAAAGAACTGGGAGAAATTGAAAGAAAAATAGGGGTGCTACACGAGGACTTCCCAAGTGGTCACCCAACTTAGTACTACTCTCGCCCAAGCACGCTTAACTGCGGAGTTCTGATGGTATCCGGTGCATTAGTGATGGTATGATCGCACCCGACATGCCATGCGCACAAAATCGGATTTAACGCATGCGGGGCGGCATGATCGAAACGCGATGGGCGTGAGCGGGGGAGGTTCTCATTTGTAGAGAAAGGAAGAAAAGAACTGGGAGAAATTGAAAGAAAAAAAGGGATGCAACACGAGGACTTCCCAAGTGGTCACCCAACTTAGTACTACTCTCACCCAAGCACGCTTAACTACGGAGTTCTGATGGGATCCGGTGCATTAGTGCTGGTATGATCGCACCCGACATGCCATGCGCACAAAATCGGATTTAACGCATGCGGGGCGGCATGATCGAAACGCGAT
>NW_019272883.1:0-3164 GCF_002738345.1 Cucurbita maxima
GGATTATGCCTACCATCCTATTTTAAAATCGATGTGAAGATTACAGTAACATGAGCGTTTAATATCTATTTTAGATTTTATTATTCTAAACTTTCTCTAAGATTGGTCAGTAAAATTCATTATTTTTTAGTTTTAATATTTTGGAGAAAAACAATACACTTCATTATCAAATACATTTCATACAAAAACAAAACAACAACCTTTTTGTGTTATCCCATTATTTTTCATTTGTTCCTCAAGGATAATTCCACCAAAAGGAGATAATAAAGCTTCTCTATCTTTTATAGATCCACTTGTGAATCAATTCATCAACATTAGCAAGAAAGTTTCTCAAGTAAATTCCATCATCTTTAGCCGTCCAAATACAAGTTCCTACAGTTCCATGTTTGCACCTATCACGGAGCCATAAGTGCTGTGTTTCAGGCCAAAAGCTTTCAAAAGAGACAGATGCATGTGGCGTCTCTAATTTGCACCAATAGAGGGTTGTTCCCCAAAAGTTAACCTTGAAGTTCCATTGGTAATCATCTCCATGATTAAGCAAACGATGATACCCCAAGTCATCGTCTTTAGACTGACAATGCACAAGCAACCCAAGTTTGCTTAGCCCATTAACCACATGAATGTAATATCTAGAAGGTCCTGGTGGTGGTAACGCGACCCTTGGAACCTCAGCCCCACTAAAGCCACCGTGAAAAGAAAGAAAACGACAATATTCTTCATCATTTCCTAATCAACCTTTAGCTTAACTACCAATTTGTGTTGGACATGTGAATAAATATACATACTTATAGTACATGCAAGAAACTATGTAAATTCATGCAATGGTGGTTAAAAACTTAATCATTTAACTAATTTCGGTTATGCAACACAATTTAAGGTTAATTTTGGGATAATTTTAGAGATTTATTAGATTTTCAATAATTTGGGATAATTTTAGAGATTTATTAGATTTTCAATAACAAAATTCCTCGAATAGATAATAGTTTCTAGCCCAAGAATAATAAATATTTGATTGATTTTTAAAACTCTTTCATAAAATGGACAACAAAATATGCATACTTTCGGATAGAAAATATAAAATAGAGAAAGCAATTCATGAATTACATATGGTATAGCACTCAAGGTATTAAAGTCCCGATTTATTATTTTAAGTTGAACTTTCAAACTTTTTACGAGGACCTTAGAAATTTTAAGGTGATGTAGAACAAATAAGTTAAAAAAATTCTAGAACTATAGTTTCAAATAAGAATTGTCATCCATTAGGTCCAAAACGACTTGTCATCCTTGAGGTGATCCATCAATAGGAATATCCTACACCCCATATCTCATTAGTGGCATAAAGGGCACATCACACTTTTGGAAGTCCATAAACTTGAACTTAGTTCGTGAAGACTCCAACCAAACCTTGAGGTCATGACTTCCATCACTTCATTCTCATTATTGGTGGATTTTATCTCGCAAATTCCCAACTTAATCAAAACTCAGTTGAGGTAATGGTTTGCTTGAGGGGTGTTTAATTCCTATAGGGATCGTCTTTGGTTGTATGAACAATATTGCTTGGGTCTACTTATGTGGTCTGTACCAAGGCATTTTCTATACTGTCTAGGCCTACTACGTGCTCTCCACGGAGGCATGCTTGTCATCTAGAATTATGGTCATAGGAGGCTGGGTCCAAGGTATTTTATCTTGTACTAGGTGATAAGGCAACCCTAATCCTCAGCCAAACGATCCAAGCTTTTGTTTTAGCAAAAACCCTTGAATAAAAGTAATTAGCACCTCCTTATATGAAATTTGGATCAACCAAGGGATAAGATAGAATTAGATTACCTCTTACGATCGAAGATCTAGAAGCAAGATTTGGAGCCTTGTTCTAAATTGAGTCACTCCACAATCTAACTTGATCAAGGCTTGATTGAATGGCTTGGGTGCAATTCTACCACAAGAATTGCTTGAAACTTAGAAATGGCAGCTATGATGCTCGAATTTCGAAGGGAAATGTCTTAATTTGAGATCTGAATTACATTCATCCACGAATCTGAATTTTACATAACATATTGTGGGTATTTATAGTCTCCCGAAAAAAGACGTTTGTGGATGGAATTTATTCGAGACGTTTGTGGACGAAATTTATTCGAGACGTTTGTGGATGGGATTTATTCCCGATCTCCTTTAATCTCCACAAAAGAATAAGTCACATTGACCATTTGACTTTTACATAATTTTTTCTAACAAATGTTGATGTGCTTGAGTGGCTAATGCGACAGATTTGATTTGAAATCAATTGAGTTTTCTGCATGTATGTTCGAATTCTGTTGTTGACATATTTTTTTTTAATTGGATTCGTCCTTGATTCAGAAATAAAATAACGTATCTGCCACAACAAAAATACAATCTTTACCATTTTTAGTGTGCAGTAAACCAAGAACAAATTGTATAGATATATTAGTCCAAGATTTGCTACAAAACTTTTGGATATCATGCTTCATCTTCGGCCAAAAGAAATGTTTATGCAACATCTTATAAACTTTATTAATCCTTAGATGTCCCATTAAGGCACCACCATGTGCTTCTCTCCAAAGTAAATCTTTTATAGAGCATTTAGGAATACAAAGCATAAAAAATTTATGAAACAAATAATAACCGCCCATAGCTTTTTTTTTTGCAAGACAAGATGGATAAATAGTTCTGAAATCTTGGTCATCTTTATATAATTCGGTAATATGCTCAAGTCCAAGAATTTTTACACTAAGTAAAGAGATCGTACCTTTTAGATAACACATCAGCTGCCATATTACCTTGCTTATATTTGATGACATACAAAAATGTTTCAATAAATTCCACCCACTTTGCATGTCTTTGATTCAGTTTGCTTTTACCCTTCACATACTTTTTCATGATCAAAATGGATCACCAATTCTCTAGGCCATAAGTAGTGTTGCAACACATGCCATATATGAACTAAATCAAATAATTTTTTTTATCATAGGTAGCATATTTCAATGTTGGCCTATTTAGTTTTTCACTAAAATATGTTAATTGCTTTCCATCTTGAATTAAAACAACATTTATGCCCAAACCACATACATCACACTCAGTTTCAATAGTTTTATCAAAGCTAGCCAAAACAAAGGATGGTTTGCTTAATTTCTTCCTAAGAAAATTGG
>NW_019272883.1:3237-4410 GCF_002738345.1 Cucurbita maxima
GGCAAATCCATAATTAATTTAACTTTGTCTCTATCTAAAGCTACTCTACTTTTACCAACTATAAAGCGAATAGAGTGAACTTTTTCCATGCAAAAACTAGCCTTATTAAAATTAAATTTCTTTTTTTGTGTAATCAAAACTAATTTAACATGCTCAAGCAAAATCTTCAAATAAATTATAATATTATCAATATAAACATCAACATGTTTTCATATATTTTCTCAAAATATTATATATTAAGCGCATGGGTGTACTAGGAGCATTAGTTAATCTAAAAAGCATAACAAGCCATTCATACAATCCAAACTTGATATTGAGAGTTGTTTTCCATTTATCTCCTATCATTCTAATTTGATGATATCCAGATTTCAAGATAATTTTTATAACTAGACAGGAATCATGCAATAAATCAAGCATATCGTCTAACCTAGGAATAGGATGTCGATACTTTACCATGATTTTGTTGATGACTTTATTATCCATGCATATGCACCAAGTTTCATCTTTCTTTGGCACCAATCAGTCTCGTATAGAACATGGTCTTAAACTTTCCCATACATAGCCCTTCTCCATGAGCTCCTCCACTTGCCTTTGAATTTATTTTGTCTCGGTTGAATTGACTCGATAAGCTGGCTTATAAGGAATGACAGTTCTTGGAATGAAATCTATTTTATGTTCAGTACCTCTAATGGGAGGTATTTCTTTATCTTGAAACATTTTTTCAAATGCCTGTAAAAGAGATTGAAAAACACCCGGCAAAACCAAGTTGTTATAGTTAGAGACCACAAATCCTCCATTGTACAAAAGTACAAAAATCGATTTTTGTAAAAACCTTCTCGAATCTCCAACTGTAGCCAAATAACTCTTTCTCTCTTCCTTTTTTCATCATTTGTAAAAACCTTCTCGAATCTCCAACTGTAGCCAAATAACTCTTTCTCTCTTCCTTTTTTCATCAATTTCATCCCTTTTTTCATTCTTCTTTTTTTCTCTTTGATTTTTTTCTATTTTTTTCACTCAACTCTTGTTTTTCTTTCCTCCAACTTTAATTGATCAACAAATACATTTGCAGAACTCAAAGGTAAACGAATAGTTTTTCTACCATCTTTTACAAAAGAATACCTATTCAAATAGCCATCATACATAACCCTCCTAACAAATTGTCATGGTCGGCCA
>NW_019272883.1:4503-6667 GCF_002738345.1 Cucurbita maxima
TGGGTCGGAATTTGCAACCTTTTGATCAACATGGTACTTACAACATTGGTGCAAGTTCCACTATCAATGACAAGACTACAAGTAGTACCCTTGACTAAACACCGCATGTGGAACAAGTTGTCTCTTTAATCATCAACATCATTCTCCATAACTTGAGTTTTAACAAGTCTGTTTGTTATAAGTGCCAAATGAATCCAATCTTCTAATTCCTCCTCATTCTTCTAGACTTCTTCACTAGATCATTGATCTCCTCTCCATTTTCCTCGTCTTGGTTCATGATTGTACAAATAGTAGTGAAATATGTTTAGGACCTCAGACACTCAACTCATTGATTTTACACCCAGGGACACTCGTGTTTATACACACAAAGGTAGGCTGTTTGGGAAAGTGACTAAATTATGATCAAGGTAGGCTAATATATGGGTAAAGCAATTCTGATAGTAGCAAGTTATTCAAGGCAATCAAGATAAGTTAATTATGAAATAACAACAAAATAAAACAAGAAGTGAACAAACAAATAAGAGACAGAGATATTTTTGGATATAATTGCACACTGAAAAAAAGAATTCCAAAGAGAATGGTCGTGAAGATCGAACACAACATTTCCACATTTATATGCTTTAGGGAAAAATGAGAATTGAAATTTATTTGATCTCCAAATAAACGTGGAAATGATCTAATAATAAGGATTTATTAAGAGAAATATGATAAGGAATTTTTTTTTTCAAGATCTTAATAGGANTTAATAGGATCTTTAAGAGGATGCTAAGAACAAAATAGAAAGATAATGAAGAACGAAACATTGAATGCGAAAGATCATAAACATTGAACCCAAAATTTTCCACTTAATTTAAGGTCGCTACTATATACGTACCATAAACATTGAATGCGGAATACTTCATTTAAATTCCATAAAACATAACCTTTAACTTAAAACACAGCCATGGACTTACGTGTTTCGAAAATATTTTTAAAACAACACAACAAAAGACTCGAAATAAGATAAATAAGCGTTTAAGTTTAAAACATCCTATTCTAGCCTAAGTCTAAGAAAATAAATACCACTATCCTATGCATGTCCCATGATCTCGAGTTGCGATGTCGTCGTCAGCCGTACAGGAATGTCTTGCCTTAACCTGAAAAATATAGTAGCACATGGCTTGAGTATTTAAAGAAATACTCAGTAAGTGACCCTATTATTGGGGTTAAATGCAACAATCACATGCAATGAAATGATGGGACCTATCTTTCGTTTCGTTTCGTTTCGTTTTCCCTACGGTACTGTCCTAATGAGTAATTGTGGATGTGTACCATATACTCTACACACAGCCCATATGTGCGAGTATGGGCTCACCAGCTAGTTCGCACACCACTGGGCCACTTTCCTTATCCGGTGGGCGAGTATGGGCTCACCAGCTAGTTCGCACACCGCTGTGTACCATATACTCTACACACAGCCCATATGTGCGAGTATGTTTTAGGGAAAAATGAGAATAGAAATTTATTTGATCTTCAAATAAACGTGCAAATCGACTAATGATAAGAATATATTAAGGACAATATGATAAGATTTTTTTTTTCTTTCAAGATCTAAATATGATCTTTAACAGGACACTAAGAACAAAGTAGAAGGATAATGAAGAACATTCGAAATGACAGTAAGAAACTAAATGACAGATTTAAAGAGACGATAAACAATAACAGAAATTAAAGATAAAATCAATTCTAGAGTCGGCCACAAAGATGCAACCTGGCTCTGATACCAAACTGATAAGGCCCTAATCCTCATCCCAACGATCCAAGCTTTTATTTTAGCAAGAACCCTTGAATCAAAGTAATTAACACCTCCTTATGCGAAATTTGGATCAACCAAGAGATAAGGCTAGAATTAGATTACTTCTTACGATCGAAGCTCTAGAAGCAAGATTTGGAACCTTGTTCTAAATTGAGTCACTCCACAATATAACTTGATCAAGGCTTGATTGAATGACTCAGGTGCAATTCTACCACCCGAATTGCTTGAAACTTAGAAATGACAAATATGATGCCCGGATTTCTAAGGGAAACGTCTCAATTTGAGATCTGAATTACATTCATCAACGAATCTAATTTTTACATAACATATTGTGGGTATTTATAGTCTCCCGACAAAAGACATTTGTGG
>NW_019272883.1:6707-8616 GCF_002738345.1 Cucurbita maxima
TTGACCATTTGACTTTTACATAATTTATGAAATTAAACATAGTTTTTTTTTTAACAAATGTTGATGTGTTTGAGTGGTTAATGCGACAGATTTGAAATTAATTGAGCTCTTCGCGCTTAGGTTCGAATTCTGTCATGCAAAGCATAACGATCATTGTCCTTCCATTGGATATATGCGTCCGTACCCTAGTGATGGGATAGGGGTATCCCCCCAGATGCATGAACACACATAATGTATGAGGTCCCCACTACTTCTACATCACGTTCTATGCTTCATGTCTTTCTCATTTTCAATTTACATTTTATACATATTCCTATCGGGGTTATGATTCCAGACAGTTTACCGTATTTCATGTCATACAATTCATGCTGTTTACATTCAAACATTTCATACAATCATGCCATAACCATTCAAGAACAACATATCGTTACATGCATTACACATCACATCAGACTAAACAGCATACATAACATACATTCACGTTCACATGACTGCGTACTTAAGCACAATAATCTAGCATACAATGTATCATATCATAAATAAGTCATAACGTAAAGACTTCATAGTCATGTCGTTCTCTAACTTACCATAACCTTAACGTTCTTATACCTATCACAGACATATCATTAAGTAATGTACCTTAGTCATATCATCACAAGAACGTATCCTAACACTATCGTTCTATCAATCTATCACAAACCTATCCCTTTCTACCCATAACCTGACCGTATTCTTTCATCAATCTCTCCTATCCATAGCAGCACTCCGGTATGTAACCTAACCTTAACGTTTCATTAACATATAGGAAGCATATTGATCCACAGACAATTCACACATATCAATATATATGACACGTGCAGAACCACAGGGCACGTGTCAACATCAAATATAACCATGCCGATAGTAAGGTCACTTACCTGGCTCGCTTAAGTCGTTGTCACAAATATATATTTAATGAAAGTTCGATTCCATCCTTTGAAATCTTAGTCAACCTATATGAGCTCATGACATCTGTTTCAAGTTTGAACTCTATAAAATTATTTCCCTAATTTACATTGGCCATGGTAAAGGCCATCGTAAAATTTTGATATTTTCTGTTAGACAATTTAAAGGAGCTCACTGCCCCCGATATAAATTCTGATCTTTTCTGTTAGACGAGATTTAAAGGAGCTCACTGCCCCTCTGATATTTCATGTTTTATTGTTAAATACTGATTAACAAATTTTTCCTCAATCTACCTCCCTGTCTAGTTATTTTCATCCTATAAATAGGTTTTTCAATTGTGTAAACAGATATTATTGAGCTAACAAAAATCTAATCAATTGTATATGAGATCTGATTATTACATGTTAAGATATGAAAGAAGATTTGATCCTAGATTAATTTCTTATAACCATAACTATAGAGGAAAAGGAAATCTGAGATAGGATTTTATTGTAATATCTGACAAAAATCTCTAAATCTCCAATATGTTGAAAGTCATTTTACTTTTTCTCAAATCTAACTATTTTTTTTTTTCAGTTTCTTTCGTTTTTTGCAGTTGGAATGAGTCGAGTAGAGATAATTGTGGGGAGCGACAAGAGGTTAGTGGAGAGAGGTGAGGAAATATATATATATATATATATATTTTAAATTCTAATTTTAATTAATTAATTAATTAATTATTATTATTATTTTAACTATTTTTTTGTTTTGTTTATTTCTTTATTTATTTTTGGGCTATTACAAAAACACTTTACCCGAAGAAAGTTAAATAGAAATAATTATAAAAATAAATAGTTAAATAATAATAATAATAAATAAATAAATAAATAAAAATAACATTTTCTCCTTCTCTCCACTAACCTCCAATTCGAGAAAAAGGAGTAAGATGGCTTTCAACATAAACAAATTGAAGATTTAGAGATTT
>NW_019272883.1:8915-9795 GCF_002738345.1 Cucurbita maxima
TAACAACATACACAATTAACGACATTTCATTTTTTTTATCTTAAGCAAGACATACCTGATGGAGACAGGGCATCAATGGTTGGACCATGGAACATGCCAAGCCTAGATTGTAGCTAGTCTACAAGATCTATAACCTGGCTCTGATACCAACTGTAACGACCCAAAATTTTCAACTTAATTTAAGGTCGCTACTGTAAACATGGCATAAACATTGAATGCAGAAGACTTCGTTTAAATTCCATAAAACATAACCTTGATCTTAAAACACAGCTATGGACTTACGTGTTTCGAAAACATTTTTAAAACGACACAACAAAAGACTAAATAAAAATGAATAAGAATTCAAGTTAAAAAAACATCTACTCTAGCCTAAGACTAAGAAAATAAATACCACTACCCTATGCATGTTTCATGGTCTTGAGTTGCGATGCCATCGTCAGCCGTACAGGAATACCTTGCCTTAGCCTGAAAAATGTAGTAGCATGTGGCTTTAGTATTAAAAGAAATACTCAGTAAGTGACCCTATTATTGGGGTTAAATGCAACAATCACATGCAATGAATTGATGGGACCTATCTTTCATTTCGTTTCGTTTCGTTTTCCCTACGGTGCTGTTCTAACGGGTAATTGTTGACGTGTACCATATACTCTACACACAGCCCATACGTGCGAGTATGAGCTCACTAGCTAGTTCGCACACCGCTAGGCCACTTTTCTTATCCGGTGGGCATACTCTAGGAGCCCTTTATGTCGGGACCCGTTAAACTAGTAATCGTCACGGCAGCGCTATGCAATACATAACGATCGTTGTCCTGCCATTGGATGGACGCGTCCGTACCCTCGTGATGTGCTAGAGGTATCCCCCCAGATGCATGAACACA
>NW_019272884.1:0-1171 GCF_002738345.1 Cucurbita maxima
GATGATTTAGAATAGAATTTTGAAGAAACAGAGTGCATCAAAACAGTAAAAGAGTGCTTCAAATTGAACCCTATTTCGAAAACCCTAATCAGAGACGTTTGAAGTACGTGCTAAAAAAACCGAGTCATGGTCGACATTTTTAAAAACTTTTGTGGGGAATGATTAGGCTTGATGAAGAAGAATAGAATTTCCAACAAACGGAGTGCATCAAAATAGTAAAAGAGTGCTTCAAATCGAACCCTACTTTGGAAACCTAAATCTGGGACGTTTGAAGTACGTGCTAAAAAACTGAGTCACGGTCGACGTGTTTCAAAACATTTGTGGGGAATGATTAGGCTTGATGATGTTGAATAAAATTTTGAACAAACGGAATGCATCAAAACACTAAAAGAGTCCTTCAACTCGAACCCTAATTCGATAACCCTAATCAGGGACGTTTGAAGTACCTGTTAAAAAAACCGAGTCACGGTCATCGTGTTTCAAAACTTTTGTGGGGAATGATTAGGCTTGATGATTTAGAATATAATTTCAAAGAAACGGAGTGCAACAAAACACTAAAAGAGTCCTTCAAATCAAACCCTAATTGGAAAACCCAAATCTGGGACGTTTGAGGTACGTGCNGTACGTGCTAAAAAAACCGAGTCACGGTCGACGTTTTTCAAAAAATTTGTGGGGAATGATTTGGCTTGATGATGTAGAATACAACTTCCAACGAACGGAGTGCATCAAAACAGTAAAAGAGTGCTTCAAATCGAAACCTACTTCGGAAACCCAAATCTGGGACGTTTGAAGTACGTGGTAAAAAAACCGCGTCACGGTCGACGTTTTTCAAAACATTTGTGGGGAATGATTAGGATTGATGATGAAGAATANGAAACGGAGTGCAACAAAACACTAAAAGAGTTCTTCAAATCAAACCCTAATTCGAAAAACCTATTCAGGGACGTTTGAGGTACGTGCTAAAAAAACCGAGTCACGGTCGACGTTTTTCAAAAAATTTGTGGGGAATGATTTGGCTTGATGATGTAGAATACAACTTCCAACGAACGGAGTGCATCAAAACAGTAAAAGAGTGCTTCAAATCGAAACCTACTTTGGAAACCCAAATCTGGGACGTTTGAAGTACGTGGTAAAAAAACCGCGTCACGGTCGACGTTTTTCAAAACATTTG
>NW_019272884.1:1179-1639 GCF_002738345.1 Cucurbita maxima
AATTTCGAACAAACGGAGTGCATCAAAACAATAAAAGAGTCCTTCAAATCAAACCCTAATTGGAAAACCCAAATCTGGGACGTTTGAAGTACGTGCTAAAAAAACCGAGTCACGGTCAACGTTTTTAAAAAGATTTGTGGGGAATGATTAGGCTTGATGATTTAGAATAGAATTTTGAAGAAACAGAGTGCATCAAAACAGTAAAAGAGTGCTTCAAATCGAACCCTATTTCGAAAACCCTAATCAGAGACNTAATTGGAAAACCCAAATCTGGGACGTTTGAAGTACGTGCTAAAAAAACCGAGTCACGGTCAACATTTTTAAAAAGATTTTTAGGGAATGATTAGGCTTGATGATTTAGAATAGAATTTTGAAGAAACAGAGTGCATCAAAACAGTAAAAGAGTGCTTCAAATCGAACCCTATTTCGAAAACCCTAATCAGAGACGTTTGAAGTACGT
>NW_019272884.1:1650-3472 GCF_002738345.1 Cucurbita maxima
AATACAATTTCAAACAAACAGAGTGCATCAAAATAGTAAAAGAGTGCATCAAATCGAACCCTACTTTGGAAACACAAATCTGGGACGTTTGAAGTAGGTGCTAAAAAAACCGAGTCACGGTCGACGTGTTTCAAAACATTTGTGGGGAATAATTAGGCTTGATGATGTAGAATAAAATTTTGAACAAACGGAGTGCATCAGAACACTAAAAGAGTCCTTCAACTCGAACCCTAATTCGATAACCCTAATTAGGGACGTTTGAAGTACGTGGTAAAAAAACCGCGTCACGGTCGACGTTTTTCAAAACATTTGTGGGGAATGATTAGGATTGATGATGAAGAATACAATTTCGAACAAACGGAGTGCATCAAAACAATAAAAGAGTCCTTCAAATCAAACCCTAATTGGAAAACCCAAATCTGGGACGTTTGAAGTACGTGCTAAAAAAACCGAGTCACGGTCAACGTTTTTAAAAAGATTTGTGGGGAATGATTAGGCTTGATGATTTAGAATAGAATTTTGAAGAAACAGAGTGCATCAAAACAGTAAAAGAGTGCTTCAAATCGAACCCTATTTCGAAAACCCTAATTAGAGACGTTTGAAGTACGTGCTAAAAAAACCGAGTCACGGTCGACGTTTTTCAAAACTTTTGTGGGGAATAATTTGGCTTGATGGTGTAGAATAGAATTTCCAACAAACGGAGTTCATCAAAACAGTAAAAGAGTGCTTCAAATCGAACTCTATTTCGAAAACCCTAATTAGGGACGTTTGAAGTACGTGCTAAAAAACCGAGTCACGGTCGACGTTTTTCAAAAAAATTGTGGGGAATGATTTGGCTTGATGATGTAGAATACAACTTCCAACGAACGGAGTGCATCAAAACAGTAAAAGAGTGCTTTAAATCGAAACCTACTTCGGAAACCCAAATCTGGGACGTTTGAAGTANACAGTAAAAGAGTGCTTCAAATCGAAACCTACTTCGGAAACCCAAATCTGGGACGTTTGAAGTACGTGGTAAAAAAACCGTGTCACGGTCGACGTTTTTCAAAACATTTGTGGGGAATGATTAGGATTGATGATGAAGAATACAATTTCGAACAAACGGAGTGCATCAAAACAATAAAATAGTCCTTCAAATCAAACCCTAATTGGAAAACCCAAATCTGGGACGTTTGAAGTACGTGCTAAAAAAACCGAGTCACGGTCAACGTTTTTAAAAAGATTTGTGGGCAATGATTAGGCTTGATGATGTAGAATACAACTTCCAACGAACGGAGTGCATCAAAACAGTAAAAGAGTGCTTCAAATCGAAACCTACATCGGAAACCCAAATCTGGGACGTTTGAAGTACGTGGTAAAAAAACCGCGTCACGGTCGACGTTTTTCAAAACATTTGTGGGGAATGATTAGGATTGATGATGAAGAATACAATTTCGAACAAACGGAGTGCATCAAAACAATAAAAGAGTCCTTCAAATCAAACCCTAATTGGAAAACCCAAATCTGGGACGTTTGAAGTACGTGCTAAAAAAACCGAGTCACGGTCAACGTTTTTAAAAAGATTTGTTGGGAATGATTAGGCTTGATGATTTAGAATAGAATTTTGAAGAAACAGAGTGCATCAAAACAGTAAAAGAGTGCTTCAAATCGAACGCTATTTCGAAAACCCTAATCAGAGACGTTTGAAGTACGTGCTAAACAAACCGAGTCACGGTCGACGTTTTTCAAAACTTTTGTGGGGAATGATTAGGCTTGATGAAGAAGAATAGAATTTCCAACAAACGGAGTGCATCAAAATAGTAAAAGAGTGCTTCAAATCGAA
>NW_019272884.1:3520-3891 GCF_002738345.1 Cucurbita maxima
TAGGGAATGATTAGGCTTGATGATTTAGAATAGAATTTCAAAGAAACGGAGTGCAACAAAACACTAAAAGAGTTCTTCAAATCAAACCCTAATTCGAAAAACCTAATCAGGGACGTTCGAGGTACGTCTAAAAAAACCGAGTCACGGTCGACGTTTTTCAAAAAATTTGTGGGGAATGATTTGGCTTGATGATTTAGAATACAACTTCCAACGAATGGAGTGCATCAAAACAGTAAAAGAGTGTTTCAAATCGAAACCTACTTCGGAAACCCAAATCTGGGACGTTTGAAGTACGTGGTAAAAAAATCGCGTCACGGTCGACGTTTTTCAAAACATTTGTGGGGAATGATTAGGATTGATGATGAAGAATA
>NW_019272884.1:3964-4378 GCF_002738345.1 Cucurbita maxima
GAAAACCCAAATCTGGGACGTTTGAAGTACGTGCTAAAAAAACCGAGTCACGGTCAACGTTTTTAAAAAGATTTGTGGGGAATGATTAGGCTTGATGATGTAGAATACAACTTCCAACGAACGGAGTGCATCAAAGTAGTAAAAGAGTGCTTCAAATCGAAACCTACTTCGGAAACCCAAATCTGGGACGTTTGAAGTACGTGGTAAAAAAACCGCGTCACGGTCGACGTTTTTCAAAACATTTGTGGGGAATGATTAGGATTGATGATGAAGAATACAATTTCGAACAAACGGAGTGCATCAAAACAATAAAAGAGTCCTTCAAATCAAACCCTAATTGGAAAACCCAAATCTGGGTCGTTTGAAGTACGTGCTAAAAAAACCGAGTCACGGTCAACGTTTTTAAAAAGATTT
>NW_019272884.1:4397-6028 GCF_002738345.1 Cucurbita maxima
TGCATCAAAACAGTAAAAGAGTGCTTCAAATCGAACCCTATTTCGAAAACCCTAATCAGAGACGTTTGAAGTACGTGCTAAACAAACCGAGTCACGGTCGACGTTTTTCAAAACATTTGTGGGGAATGATTAGGCTTATGATGTAGAATACAATTTCAAAGAAACAGAGTGCATCAAAATAGTAAAAGAGTGCATCAAATCGAACCCTACTTTGGAAACACAAATCTGGGACGTTTGAAGTAGGTGCTAAAAAAGTGAGTCACGGTCGACGTGTTTCAAAACATTTGTGGGGAATGATTAGGCTTGATGATTTATAATAGAATTTCGAAGAAACGGAGTGCATTAAAACAGTAAAAGAGTTCTTCAAATCGAACTCTATTTTGAAAACCCTAATCAGGGACGTTTGAAGTACGTGCTAAAAAAACCGAGTCACGGTCGACGTTTTTCAAAACTTTTGTGGGGAATAATTTGGCTTGATGGTGTACATTAGAATTTCCAACAAACGGAGTTCATCAAAACAGTAAAAGAGTGCTTCAAATCGAACTCTATTTCGAAAACCCTAATTAGGGACGTTTGAAGTACGTGCTAAAAAACCGAGTCACGGTCGACGTTTTTCAAAAAATTTTTGGGGAATGATTTGGCTTGATGATGTAGAATACAACTTCCAACGAACGGAGTGCATCAAAACAGTAAAAGAGTGCTTCAAATCGAAACCTACTTCGGAAACCCAAATCTGGGACGTTTGAAGTACGTGGTAAAAAAATCGCGTCACGGTCGACGTTTTTCAAAACATTTGTGGGGAATGATTAGGATTGATGATGAAGAATACAATTTCGAACAAACGGAGTGCATCAAAACAATAAAAGAGTCCTTCAAATCAAACCCTAATTGGAAAACCCAAATCTGGGACGTCTGAAGTACGTGCTAAAAAAACCGAGTCACGGTCAACGTTTTTAAAAAGATTTGTGGGGAATGATTAGGCTTGATGATTTAGAATAGAATTTTGAAGAAACAGAGTGCATCAAAACAGTAAAAGAGTGCTTCAAATCGAACCCTATTTCGAAAACCCTAATCAGAGACGTTTGAAGTACGTGCTAAACAAACCGAGTCACGGTCGACGTTTTTCAAAACATTTGTGGGGAATGATTAGGCTTATGATGTAGAATACAATTTCAAAGAAACAGAGTGCATCAAAATAGTAAAAGAGTGCATCAAATCGAACCCTACTTTGGAAACACAAATCTGGGACGTTTGAAGTAGGTGCTAAAAAAGTGAGTCACGGTCGACGTGTTTCAAAACATTTGTGGGGAATGATTAGGCTTGATGATTTATAATAGAATTTCGAAGAAACGGAGTGCATTAAAACAGTAAAAGAGTTCTTCAAATCGAACTCTATTTTGAAAACCCTAATCAGGGACGTTTGAAGTACGTGCTAAAAAAACCGAGTCACGGTCGACGTTTTTCAAAACTTTTGTGGGGAATAATTTGGCTTGATGGTGTACATTAGAATTTCCAACAAACGGAGTTCATCAAAACAGTAAAAGAGTGCTTCAAATCGAACTCTATTTCGAAAACCCTAATTAGGGACGTTTGAAGTACGTGCTAAAAAACCGAGTCACGGTCGACGTTTT
>NW_019272884.1:6160-8585 GCF_002738345.1 Cucurbita maxima
CAAAACATTTGTGGGGAATGATTAGGATTGATGATGAAGAATACAATTTCGAACAAACGGAGTGCATCAAAACAATAAAAGAGTCCTTCAAATCAAACCCTAATTGGAAAACCCAAATCTGGGACGTCTGAAGTACGTGCTAAAAAAACCGAGTCACGGTCAACGTTTTTAAAAAGATTTGTGGGGAATGATTAGGCTTGATGATTTAGAATAGAATTTTGAAGAAACAGAGTGCATAAAAACAGTAAAAGAGTGCTTCAAATCGAACCCTATTTCGAAAACCCTAATCAGAGACGTTTGAAGTACGTGCTAAACAAACCGAGTCACGGTCGACGTTTTTCAAAACTTTTGTGGGGAATGATTAGNATGATTAGGCTTGATGATTTAGAATAGAATTTTGAAGAAACAGAGTGCATCAAAACAGTAAAAGAGTGCTTCAAATCGAACCCTATTTCGAAAACCCTAATTAGAGACGTTTGAAGTACGTGCTAAACAAACCGAGTCACGGTCGACGTTTTTCAAAACTTTTGTGGGGAATGATTAGGCTTGATGAAGAAGAATAGAATTTCCAACAAACGGAGTGCATCAAAATAGTAAAAGAGTGCTTCAAATCGAACCCTACTTCGGAAACCCAAATCTGGGACGTTTGAAGTGCGTGCTAAAAAACTGAGTCACGGTCGACGTGTTTCAAAACATTTGTGGGGAATGATTAGGCTTGATGATGTAGAATAAAATTTTGAACAAACGGAGTGCATCAAAACACTAAAAGAGTCCTTCAACTCGAACCCTAATTCGATAACCCTAATATGGGACGTTTGAAGTACGTGCTAAAAAAACCGAGTCACGGTCGACGTTTGTCAAAACTTTTGTGGGGAATAATTTGGCTTGATGGTGTAGAATAGAATTTCCAACAAACGGAGTTCATCAAAACAGTAAAAGAGTGCTTCAAATCGAACTCTATTTCGAAAACCCTAATTAGGGACGTTTGAAGTACGTGCTAAAAAATCGAGTCACGGTCGACGTTTTTCAAAAAATTTGTGGGGAATGATTTGGCTTGATGATGTAGAATATAACTTCCAACGAACGGAGTGCATCAAAACAGTAAAAGAGTGCTTCAAATCGAAACCTACTTCGGAAACCCAAATCTGGGACGTTTGAAGTACGTGGTAAAAAAACCGNAACCCTAATCAGGGACGTTTGAAGTACGTGTTAAAAAAACCGAGTCACGGTCATCGTGTTTGAAAACTTTTGTAGGGAATGATTAGGCTTGATGATTTAGAAAAGAATTTCAAAGAAACGGAGTGCAACAAAACACTAAAAGAGTTCTTCAAATCAAACCCTAATTCGAAAAACCTAATCAGGGACGTTCGAGGTACGTGCAAAAAAAACCGAGTCACGGTCGACGTTTTTCAAAAAATTTGTGGGGAATGATTTGGCTTGATGATGTAGAATACAACTTCCAACGAATGGAGTGCATCAAAACAGTAAAAGAGTGCTTCAAATCGAANGTTTGAAGTACGTGGTAAAAAAACCGCGTCACGATCGACGTTTTTCAAAACATTTGTGGGGAATGATTAGGATTGATGATTAAGAATACAATTTCGAACAAACGGAGTGCATCAAAACAATAAAAGATTCCTTCAAATCAAACCCTAATTGGAAAACCCAAATCTGGGACGTTTGAAGTACGTGCTAAAAAAACCGAGTCACGGTCAACGTTTTTAAAAAGATTTGTGGGGAATGATTAGGCTTGATGATTTAGAATTGAATTTTGAAGAAACAGAGTGCATCAAAACAGTAAAAGAGTGCTTCATATCGAACCCTATTTCGAAAACCCTAATCAAAGATGTTTGAAGTACGTGCTAAAAAAACCGAGTCACGGTCGACATTTTTCAAAACTTTTGTGGGGAATGATTAGGCTTGATGAAGAAGAATAGAATTTCCAACAAACGGAGTGCATCAAAAGAGTAAAAGAGTGCTTCAAATCGAACCCTACTTCGGAAACCGAAATCTGCGACGTTTGAAGTACGTGCTAAAAAACTGAGTCACGGTCGACGTGTTTCAAAACATTTGTGGGGAATGATTAGGCTTGATGATGTAGAATAAAATTTTGAACAAACGGAGTGCATCAAAACACTAAAACAGTCCTTCAACTCGAACCCTAACTCGATAACCCTAATCAGGGACGTTTGAAGTACGTGTTAAAAAAACCGAGTCACGGTCATCGTGTTTCAAAACTTTTGTAGGGAATGATTAGGCTTGATGATTTAGAATAGAATTTCAAAGAAACGGAGTGCAACAAAACACTCAAAGAGTTCTTCAAATCAAACCCTAATTCGAAAAACCTAATCAGGGACGTTTGAGGTACGTGCTAAAAAAACCGAGTCACGGTCGACGTTTTTCAAAAAATTTGTGGGGAATGATT
>NW_019272884.1:8707-9114 GCF_002738345.1 Cucurbita maxima
TGTGGGGAATGATTAGGATTGATGATGAAGAATACAATTTCGAACAAACGGAGTGCATCAAAACAATAAAAGAGTCCTTCAAATCAAACCCTAATTGGAAAACCCAAATCTAAGACGTTTGAAGTACATGCTAAAAAAACCGAGTCACGGTCAACGTTTTTAAAAAGATTATTGGGGAATGATTAGGCTTGATGATTTAGAATAGAATTTTGAAGAAACAGAGTGCATCAAAACAGTAAAAGAGTGCTTCAAATCGAACCCTATTTCGAAAACCCTAATCAGAGACGTTTGAAGTACGTGCTAAACAAACCGAGTCACGGTCGACGTTTTTCAAAACATTTGTGGGGAATGATTAGGATTGATGATGAAGAATACAATTTCGAACAAACGGAGTGCATCAAAACAAT
>NW_019272884.1:9139-9592 GCF_002738345.1 Cucurbita maxima
ACCCAAATCTGGGACGTTTGAAGTACGTGCTAAAAAAACCGAGTCACGGTCAACGTTTTTAAAAAGATTTGTGGGGAATGATTAGGCTTGATGATTTAGAATAGAATTTCGAAGAAACGGAGTGCATTAAAACAGTAAAAGAGTTCTTCAAATCGAACTCTATTTTGAAAACCCTAATCAGGGACGTTTGAAGTNNNNAAAAAACCGAGTCACGGTCGACGTTTTTCAAAACTTTTGTGGGGAATAATTTGGCTTGATGGTGTAGAATAGAATTTCCAACAAACGGAGTTCATCAAAACAGTAAAAGAGTGCTTCAAATCGAACTATATTTCGAAAACCCTAATTAGGGACGTTTGAAGTACGTGCTAAAAAACCGAGTCACGGTCGACGTTTTTCAAAAAATTTTTGGGGAATGATTTGGCTTGATGATGTAGAATACAACTTCCAACGAAC
>NW_019272884.1:9643-10163 GCF_002738345.1 Cucurbita maxima
GATAACCCTAATATGGGACGTTTGAAGTACGTGCTAAAAAAACCGAGTCACGGTCGACGTTTGTCAAAACTTTTGTGGGGAATAATTTGGCTTGATGGTGTAGAATAGAATTTCCAACAAACGGAGTGCATCAAAACAATAAAAGAGTCCTTCAAATCAAACCCTAATTGGAAAACCCAAATCTGGGACGTTTGAAGTACGTGCTAAAAAAACCGAGTCACGGTCAACGTTTTTAAAAAGATTTGTGGGGAATGATTAGGCTTGATGATGTAGAATACAACTTCCAACGAACGGAGTGCATCAAAGTAGTAAAAGAGTGCTTCAAATCGAAACCTACTTCGGAAACCCAAATCTGGGACGTTTGAAGTACGTGGTAAAAAAACCGCGTCACGATCGACGTTTTTCAAAATATTTGTGGGGAATGATTAGGATTGATGATGAAGAATACAATTTCGAACAAACGGAGTGCATCAAAACAATAAAAGAGTCCTTCAAATCAAACCCTAATTGGAAAACCCAA
>NW_019272885.1:0-9470 GCF_002738345.1 Cucurbita maxima
ACACTCCTTTTGTTCGACATTCTATTCTAAATCATCAAATTTGATCATTCCGCAGGAAAATTTCGAAAAACATCGACCCAGAGAGAGATTTCTATTGTAGTGTGAGAAAATTGTAAATCTACCACTTCAGAGAGTTGTGGTGTGTGGTGTGTTTCTATAAAGTTTCAGACAATTGTACAGGTTTGATCCTGAGCCGTGGAAATGATTGAGTTTGCTTTTGAACTCGTAAAAAGAGCGGTATACCGGTTTGATCCTGAGCCGTGGAAAGAATTGAGTTTGCTCTTGTACTCGTACAAGGAGCAGTGTAGCGGTTGGGCTCTGATCCGAGGAAAGAGTCATAAAGTTTTATTCAAATTCCCAAGAGGCGATTGGGGAGTGGAGTAGGTCGAGTTTGACCAAACCACTACAACTACAGTGTCATATTTTCTAACCCTTCTCTTATTTAAATTCTAAATTTTAAGTTTTATGGCATGGTATAAGTTTTATTGTTATTAAAAAAAAAATTAATAATTATATGGTTGAAACCCTATTCACCCCTCTAGGGTTGTGATATCGATCCAACCATTCGTATCAAGGCAAGGTTGCTCTTATTGTTTTTTTTTTATATATATATATAAACTTTATTTTTATAGCTTATGGCAAATCTACATGTTAAAAACTGTTTTTGTGAAGGACAACTTCTAGACTTCCTTATTTTGATGGAACCAATTATACGTATTGGAAAGCTAGAATGAAAATTTATTTGCAATCGATTGATTATCAATTATGGTTAAATGTTAGTAAATACCCTTATATTCCAATAAAAATTGTTAATAATATTGAGGAGCTTAAAATGGAGGATGAATTTGATGAGCATGATATAAAAAATGTTCTTTTAATACTAATGCTATTAACTGTCTTTATTGTGCCCTAAGTAATGATGAATTTAATAGAGTATCTATGTGTTATTCCGCCTATGAAATTTGGAAAACTCTTGAAGTAACTTATGAGGGAACAAATCAAGTTAAAGAAACAAAGATTAGAATGTTAGTTCGAACTATTTAAAATGGATGCAAATGAATCTTTAGGTGATATGTTCACTAAATTTACGAATATTCTAAATACTTTGAAAAATCTTGGAAAAGAGTATAGCCCTTAAAGTCCATAACTTGGAAGTTGACTCCGACGATGAGGAAGCCCTTGATGAAGATGATGTTGCCTACTTCACACGTAAGTATAAAAATTTCATTAAAAGAAAAAAATAATTTAGGAAACATTTCACCAACCAAAAAGATGAGAAGAGCAAACATGATGAGATAATATGTTATGAATGTAAAAAGTCAGGTCATATAAGACCGGATTGTCCTCTCCTCAAATTATCTAAGGAATCCACGAAGAAAGCAATGAAGCCTACTTGGGATAATAGTGATGAAAGTGCAACTGATGAAGAAGTCGAAAATTTTTGTTTCATGGCTCATAGTGACAAAGAAGATGAAGAAAATGAGGTGATTCTTGAATCTCATTCTTACGATGAATTATTTAAAGTTTTTGAGGAGATAAGTTGATTTAGAAAAACTTGTTCAAAATATGTATTGCTTCAAAAGAAATATAAGGCTTCAATTATTAAAAAGAAGTTTTTATGGAATGAAATTTCTTGCTTAGAAGAGAATAATCATAAGGTTGTAAAACTTGATATACTCTGTGAAAAGCATGTATTTAATTGTGATGAGAAAACTGCATTAATTAATAAAATTAAATTTCTTGAGCATGATTGTTGTGAAAAAGATAAGTTAAGTTAAATTACTCAAAGACAAGGAATTAAATACCATGCAAGAACTTGGTAAGGCTAAAGAGTCTATTAAAAAATTAACTATAGGTGCACAAAAATTAGATAAAATAATTGAAGTAGGTAAGTCTTATGGTGATAAAAGAGGATTAGGCTATGTTGATGAATGTTCTACTCTTCTAAAACAATATTTGTTAAACCATTCCCCATTATGCCTAAGTCTAACACATGCAAATTTGTGTCTCAGTATGATAAATCTAAATTTGTGCCTATATGTCATTATTGTGGTGTTAAGGTCATATTAGACCTAATTGTTTTAAATTGAAAAATTCTCAAAACATTACTTCCATAAGAAAATTTTATCCAAATATAAAATTTAACAATGTTTTAAGAAATAATTTTTATTGAAAATAGAATACATAAACTTAGTCCAAGAAATAAATTCCTGCATGATGTTGTTTGTTTCTCGTGCGGTAATTTTTTAATATGAATGCAAGCATGATTCATAAATTTGTGAAAACTAACTTGTTAGGACCCAAACAAGTATAGGTACCCAAAAGGTCAATTTTGAATATCTTTGTTTATAAGTTTATTTGAAAGCCTCCAATAAAAATAAGTGGTATTTGAACAGTGGTTGCTCAAAATACATGACAGGAAACCAATTCAAGTGTGTGAGTCATTCCAAGAAGGATGGTGGCTTAATAACTGTTGGCGACAACAAGAAGGGTAAAATAATTGGTAAGGGTACTATAGATAATGACGTACTCTTTGAAAATATACTTTTAGTTGATGATTTTTTGAGATTTACTTGGGTTTTGATGATAAAACATAAAAATGATGTTTTGAAAAGATTTGCTAGTTTTGTAAAATGAGTTCAAAATGAAAAAGTTTTTTTTTTTATTAAATTAGGAGTGACCATGGAGGAAAATTCGATAGGGTAGCATTTGAAATTTTTTGTGAAGATAATGGTTTTTATCATGACTTGTCTCCAATGACTCCTCAACAAAATGGTGTGGTTGAAAAATAATGGTACTTTACAATAATTTGATAGATCAATGTTAAATGAATATGATTTAACTAAATATTTTTAAATAAAGTTTTAATTAGACCTATTTAAATAAAACTTTTTATGAAATTAGCATAATAAAATTCGGTATTTAAAAGTGTTTGGTTGCAAATGTTTTATTTTGAACCACAAAGAAAAACAGCAAAAATTTGATTCTAAGACGAATATTGATATTTTTCTTGGTTATTCATCTGAGTAAAACTTATTATATCGACCCGAAATTTTCTACTTAATTTAAGGTCGCTACTGTATACGACCATAAACATTGAATGCAAAAGACTTCATTAAAATTTCATAAAACATAATCTTTATCTTAAAACACAACCATGAACTTACATGTTTCGAAAACATCTTTAAAACGACACAATGAAAGACTAAATAAAATGAATAAGAGTTTAAGTTAAAAACATCTCAGTCTAGCCTAAGTCTAAGAAAACAAATACCACTACCCTATGCATGTGTCATGGTCTCGAGTAGCGATGTCGTCGTCAGCCGTACAAGAATGTCTTGCTTTAACCTTAAAAATGTAGTAGCACATGACTTGAGTATTTAAAGAAATACTCAGTAAGTGACTCCACTATTGGGGTTAAATGCAACAATCACATGCAATGAAATGATGGGACCTATCTTTTGTTTCGTTTCGTTTCGTTTTTTCTACGGTGTTGTCCTGACGGGTAATTTTGGACGTGTACCATATACTCTACACACAGCCCATACGTGCGAGTATGGGCTCACCAGCTAATTCGCACACCACTAGGTCACTTTGCTTATCCAGTGGGCATACTCTAGAAGTCCCTTATGCCAGAACCTGTTAGAACTAGTAACCGTCACGGCTACGCTATGCAAAGCATAACGATCGTTGTCCTGCCATTGGATGTACGCGTCCGTTCCCTCGTGATGGGATAGGGGTATCCCCCAAATGCATGAGTACACATAATGCATGAGGTCCCAAAACTTTTCCATTTTCATTATCATTTAATACAACCCCGATAGCATTATGTACCTATCATATCATTTTTCATATCGTTTCAGATATCATTCATCATTCATATCATATCGTTTCTCATTCTTCAGTTCTCAAATCATAATAATTCTAACGGGGTTATATTTTATGTCATTTATCGTAATTTCATGTCATTCATATCATGCTGTATACACACAATTTAAGAGACCTAAGATAACGTTCTATGCTTTTAACCTAACATTTTATCATATACACATCATACCATGACATATTGCATCACAAAGTATCATATCATAAACAAGTCATAACGTAAATCGTAGTCATATCGTTTTCTAACTTATCATAGCCTTAACATTCTTAAACCTATCACAGACATATCATTACATGAACGTACCTCAGTCATATCATCACAAAAACGTAACCTAACGCTATCGTTCTATCAATCCTAATGCTATCGTATTTTACTCCTATCCTTACATTTCGTTTTGTGCATCCTTCTCGTATCCTATCTCAAACATATCATTGAACACATTGTACCGTAATTATTATCATACAATTCACATATTATAACATATATATAACATATAAGAAGCATATCGAACCACAGACAATTCACATATATAAATACATATGACACGTGTAGAACCACGGGGCACATGTCAACATCAAATATAATCATGCCGATAGTAAGGTCACTTGCTTGGCTAGCTTAAGTCGTCACGAATATATATTTAATGAAAGTTCGATTCCGTCCTTTGAAAACCGAGTCAACCTATATGAGCCCATGACATTAGTTTCAGGTTTGAACTCTACAAAATTATTTCTCTAATTTACATTGGTCATCGTAAAATTCTGATATTTCCTGTTAGACAAATAATGGAGTTCATTGGCCTCTTATATTTCCTGTTTTATTGTTAAATCTTGTTCAACAAATCTTTCCTCAATCTCCCTCCCTCTCTCTCTCAGTATTTTCATTATGTAAATAGATTTTTAATTGTGTAAAGAGATATTACCTGCCAATTTTAAGTTGATTGTTTGGCTAAGATCTTCCAGTTTATAGATCTGCCCACTAAAATTTTATTGAATGTAACTTTATTTCTGTAACTTAAAATGCTAACAAAAATCTAATCAATTGTATATGGGATCTGATTATTACATGAACTCCTAAAATATGGAAGAAGATTTGATTCTAAATTAATTTCTTATAACCATAACTATAAAAGAAAAGGAAATGAGATAGGATTTTACCATAATGATGGACCAAAATCTCTAAATCTGCAATCTCCAATCTCCTATGTTGAAAGTCATTTTACTTCTTCTACCATGGTTGTTTTCCTATTCTTTTTGCAGTTGGGTAAGGATGGGTTGAGGAGAGATAATTGTGGGGAGGGATAAGACGTTAGTGGAGAGAAGGGGAAAATGTTGTTTTTTTATTTATTTATTTTTTTTTTATTATTATTGTTATTTAACTATTTTTTTTTATATAATTATATTTATTTATTTATATTTTTTTGGCTATTACATTATATACCTCTAAAAGAAACTTTCGTCCCGAAAGTGTTTTAAGTCTGTAATAACTCAGTCCTTATTCTAAGAGTTCTTTGTTAAGTCTTGAAATACAATTCAAGAAAAATTCTTAACAAGTATACCCTAATCCATATGAGTCATAAACATTTCTTTGCATGTATAAAACTTTCTAAGCCTATCACTTGGTATTCATAGAAACTTTGATTTCTCATAAAGTGTCCTGAGGGATAGTTACATATTTTAAATCTTGACTCATACTCCAAAATTGTTTTAATTCCCTAAAATCTTTCATACTTGCCCTTAATATCATAAATAAGTCTCGTATAATTTTCCTATAGTATTTTGAGTCTTCTAGGATCTTGAAAACCAAGTGAGTCTTTTGGTCATTTACCACCCCAAATCTTGATTTAATTCTTCAACTTATTCCAATGGTCTTGTAACTTTGTGTAATCCCATTACACCATGACATAAGACTCCTCATCAAATTTCATGTCATTTAGAGGTCACTTTGGTCATAAGCTAGTGGTACATATTTATAGGGGCATTTTAGTCGTCTTACACCTATACTTGGTTTAGCCTATTATCATGACCTAATGGTCACCAAATTTCGTACATAACATTATCATTTCATATTGAGCTTTCTTCTAAAATTTCATCAGCAACATAATTCATCTAAGGTTTGTGGCTCAGGCATTTTATTGAAATAAATGTTCATGTGTACAATAAGATTGGCAAACTTACTCAATCTGAATAGTTCCTCATTCACCATGATTCCATCTACTTGATTAATAGTTTTACTAGTTTCTACTTTACATTGTTCTCCAAATCAGATTCTCTCAACTTAGCTAAAGGTTCACTAATTGACATTTTTGTCCATACATCCTCACAATCTCATTTTAAAATAGAGGACCTTCCTACACAAGAAAATTGTTGATAAAACTCCAAAATGACACTTTCTTTTGATCCAATATTTTTTCTCTCTCCTTATCATTAAAGAAAGACAAAGAAAAATTTTAGGGTAGAAATATTCTAGAGAATTTCTCTTAGGATTCGAACCCATTGGTGATGATAGAACTAGAATAGATATATTTTTTTTGTTTCCTACTCAAACGCGCTCACATCTTTGTTTCTCGATCAATCTCTAATTCTAATCTTCCTCCCCAATCAGATATTAAAACGCGCTCACATCTTTGTTTCTCGATCAATCTCTAATTCTAATCTTCCTCCCCAATCAGATATTATGGTGTCGGTATAGACCAAAATTTCGTTATAGTCCAATTCTGACCGGTAATAGATACCGGGGCTTTGCAATATTTGATTGATCACAATTCTATATAGTCCATTTACTAAAGAAGTTCCGAGGGAAATCATTAGATCATGTTTTCCATTAAAATTGTTTGTTCTCTATATTTTTAATAAAAAAGAAAAAAACAATTGTTTTCCTTTCCTCATTATGGTTTGTATTTGTATTGTTTGTAATTGTTCACTTGGTTTGATTCATCATTAATGTTTATCTTTCTAGATGAATTCCATATACAAATTTGCCTATTTTCAGTACAAAATCAAGAAATTTGTAATATTTCTTCTCTTTCATCTACCTACCCCAATTCTAGTAAATTTTTGGAGTCTGTAATCATGACATGAAACTTGTTAAGAACTCCACCCTATCCCACTGCAAATAGAATGCACTAGTAAATCACATGGATCTAGGAACGATTTACTATATTTGATTTGTGGTCAAGCTAGAGTTTGAGAATTTGGTAACCTTCATTGGAAACATTGTCAAATAGGCTTTTCTCTTGGTATACCTTATCTAGTATATCCCAAAACTAATGTTCCTATAATCATAACCGAAAGACATCACAACCCTTTCAATGCCATTAATGGGCTAAACAAAATTCTCTTTCTAAAAATTGGTATTAATATAAGCATGATGGATATGTTGAGACTAATAATAGGTAATAATAGAATTTGAATTAGTTACGGAAGAGAAGGAGGAGGTGAATTCAAATTCATCCACAAAATCTCCACAAAAATCTCAACCAATTCCGAGAATCCCCTATAAAAGAACCTCCCTCCCCATCACTCAAATCACTCCTCCTCTCAATCTCAATTCAGTTTTTCCCCTATAAAAGAACCTCCCTCCCCATCACTCAAATCACTCCTCCTCTCAATCTCAATTCAGTTTTTTGTTGTCACCAACAACTGGTATCAGAGCGATCTTGCAGCAGCAAAAATGGCAGCAGAAAAACAAGTTGAGAACTACGTTCAGCCCGCCATCCCGAGGTTCGACGGTCACTATGATCATTGGGCGATGTTGATGGAAAATTTTCTCAGATCAAAGGAGTTCTTTGATATGGTGGAAACAGGTTATGAAGAGCCAAATGAAGGCGAGTTACTCTCAGCTGATCGACAGCAACTGTTGGCAGCATCGAAGTTGAAGGACCTGAAGGTCAAGAACTATTTATTTCAGTCCATTGATAGGACTATCTTGTAAACAATGCTTCAGAAGAAGACATCCAAAGAAATTTGGGACTCTATGAGGAGGAAGTATAAAGGCTCAACGAGAGTAAAACGTGCTCAACTACAGGCAGTTAGGAGAGACTTTGAAATTCTCCAAATGCAAAAGGGAGAAACAGTGAATGATTATATTGACAAGGTTATAAATCTTGCAATTAAAATGAGGATGCATGGTGGTTCAATCACAGATGTTGCGGTCGTAGAAAAGATTTTGCGATCACTAACACCAAAGTTCGATTACATTGTATGTTCTATCGAAGAAGCAAACAATGTCGAGGAAATGCAAATAGATGAACTCCAAAGCTCCCTGTTAGTACATGAGCAGAGGCTCAATCGTACAAGTGCAATAGAGGAGATGACAGCCTTAAAGATATCCACACCAAGTGAAATTTCAAGCTCTAGAGGTAGAGGGCAAAGAAGAGGCAGAGGTCGTGAGAGAGGCAGTCGAGAAAGAAGTGGAGATGTTGGCAGGTCAGCAGACCTAGTTAGAAACGATTATGACAACAAAGACAAGAGACACTTTGACAAGTCTAAGGTGGAATGTTACAGATGTGGACGCCTTGGACATTACAAAAATGAATGCTATACCAGGCTCCAAAACGAGAAAAGAAATCAATCCAATTTTGTGGAGAGAAGAGAAGAAGAAACATTATTAATGTCATTCCATGCTATGAAGGTTGCAGATCAAGGTGTATGAGTCGTAGACTCTGGATGCAGCAATCATATGACAGGTTGTAAGGAATTCTTCTCAACTTTAGATGAAAATTTTCATACTACGGTCTCTCTTGGCAACAATTCATCTCTCCAAGTGATGGGGAAAGAAACCGTAGATATCAAGACTAGAAATGGCTTTGTAGAGTCTATTTCTAATGTATTCTACATTCCTGATCTGAAGGCCAACTTACTTAATATCGGTCAGTTACAAGAAAAGGGGTATGTGATCACATTCCAAAATGATGAATGTGAAATTTATGACTCCAAAAGAGGATCGATTGCTAAGATGAAGATGACCACCAACCGTCTATATCCGTTGATGTTAAATATCGTTGCCAAAAGTTTGATGGTGAAGAAAGAAGATACCACATGGCTTTGGCATTTTAGGTATGGTCATCTACACTTCAAAGGATTAAAGACGTTGTCCTCAAAGAAGATGGTAACTGGGTTGCCAGATATTACTCCACCAACGGAAATTTGCGAGAGCTGTGTAGTAGCAAAACATGAAAGAAACTCTTTTCTATCTGGAAAATCAAGAAGAGCTCAAGCAATTTTGGAGTTGATTCATTCAGACATATGTGGTCCCATCTCTCCTGCATCAAATGGTAACAAGAAATATTTCATGACCCTCGTCGATGATTTTAGTCGAAAAACATGGACTTATTTCTTGCACGCCAAATCAGAAGCCTTTGACTGCTTCAAAAATTTTGTGCTACTATGAAAACCAAAACTGGAAGAAGAGTCAAGGTTTTAAGAACTGACAGAGATGGAGAATTCTGCTCGAAAAAGTTAATTCAATTTTGTGAAGAGAAGGGCATACGGAGGCAATTAACAACAGCATATACACCACAACAAAATGGTGTGGCCAAAAGAAAAAACAGGACCATTCTGAACATGGTTTGAAGTTTACTAAA
>NW_019272886.1:0-9968 GCF_002738345.1 Cucurbita maxima
AATCGCTCTTTTTAGTGGGGAGGAATAGTCTGGGAAGGGAGCGAGGCCAAGCCGAGGAGAGTAAGCCCTTCCAACATGTAAAGTTGAATAAATGAATCCTAAACTAAAGAGATCAACCTACGCCTTTCATTTTAGGCCGGCGGTGGTGCAGAACACACTAATCCGCGACCAACAAGTTTTCCGATACCAAACTGCAGAGAATTCGGACTTTACTAAAATGCTTGCTGAAAATCAACGAAAGAAGGAAGGTCTTCCCACATAGTTCGTCGGTCAAACCAACGAGATTCTCCTCTCAAAGGAATAGAGAGATCTTTTTTAGTTAGACTTCTATCAATGCAATGAAAGAACCATCCCTTCCTATTTTTTTGTCCTGTCAGATAGAAAGAAAATGAGACCCCAGCCCTTCTTCGGGTTCACTCGGAGCTTTGGCAACCACCGTAGAAGGTGTGATGTACATGCACTCATTTCAAGGGGGTGCAACACTTCTTAGTTTGGGCCTCATATTTCTCCTATATACCATGTTCGTATGGTGGCGCGATGTTCTACGTGAATCCACGTTGGAAGGACATCATACCAAAGTAGTACAATTAGGACTTCGATATGGTTTTATTCTGTTTATCGTATCGGAGGTTATGTTCCTTTTTGCTTTTTTTCGGGCTTCTTCTCATTCTTCTTTGGCACCCACGGTAGAGATCGGAGGTATTTAGCCCCCAAAAGGGATTGGGGTTTTAGATCCTCGGGAAATCCCTTTTCTTAATACCCCTATTCTCCTTTCATCCAGAGCTGCCGTAACTTGGGCTCATCATGCTATACTCGCGGGGAAGGAAAAACGAGCTGTTTACGCTTTAGTAGCTACCGTTTCACTAGCTCTAGTATTCACAGGCTTTCAAGGAATGGAATATTATCAAGCACCCTTCACTATTTCGGATAGTATTTATGGTTCTACCTTTTTCTTAGCAACTGGCTTTCATGGTTTTCATGTGATTATAGGTACTCTTTTCTTGATCATATGTGGTATTCACCAATATCTTGGTCATCTGACTAAGGAGCATCACGTTGGCTTTGAAGCAGCTGCATGGTACTGGCATTTTGTAGACGTAGTTCGGTTATCCCTATCTGTCTCTATTTATTGGTGGGGAGGTATATGAAAGAACAAAACAGTGCATTGAGGAATTCAAGCTCGAAGACAAAGAGAACTGGGCTTTTCCAAAGAATTACAGCAGCTTTCCTTCTTCCTTTAATTATTATATACAAAAAAGTCTCTTCCACTTTCCTACCAAATCTATCTGTAGTCTGGCACATAAATTCAGGGATCGAAGAGATTATGGCAGATCATGTTCACCAAGAAATGACCCGAAATTGGATCTTAGTCTATTTGAGATTGTTCCTTTTAATCGTAATCAAAGATGTTTTCTTCTCTCTCATTTCTTTTCCGAATAAATCGAAGAACCTAATGGATCGAACTCATCCTTCCTTGGCTGCTATGAAAGATATCGCCCTTGCGTTGCGGAAGGAACGTTCTCTTCTCTTTTGAGTTTCAGGCAAGAGCTCTTTCTTCAATAAAGGGTTGGAACTCTCATCTTTCCCCGGGAAGAATATGGTATGGGCTTGTTGAAGCTATGAAGCATCTTAGAGTATTCCATTCCGTTTTTCAGCTGGATCCGGGCTTGGTTCGACCTGAAAAAACGGCGATTTAGTAGAGAGAGAGAGAGGTTTTCGAAAGAAAGGCTATCAACGTAGTAGTATATAGATAGAGTGAGTGTGCAGGGTGTAGGTATACCACTTACGAGAAAGAACCCCAAGTAAGTAAAGTAGTTAACCAAAGACAAGTAAGTAGTTCGTCAGTCCTTCCTCCGACGCCTCCCGTTCATTTTCATTCTTTCTTTCTTTCATGTTTTTTGTTTTGTTTCTTCATAGGTCCCAAGCCCTTCTTATCAAGCCCTCCTTAAGTCAAAAAAAAGAATGCTGCTTTATTTGAACGAACATTGTAAGAACCTTTCTAACTGACACCCCAGTCATAATGCCACCCACGTCTTTTTGAACAAAGACTTTTTTGTCTTTTTGATTTGAGTTAATAATAAATAAATAACTGGCAGGTTTCATTAATGAAAAGAAAAGCGGAGGCCCGCCATCTGCTAGCATTGTGGTTTGGAATCGATTCTTTATCAATGTCCCACCCTTTCTTTGAACCTTGTCAATGATCGAACTTAAAGATATGAACTGAGTGCCATTTGATGAGTAACTGAGAACAAGGGAGAGGGATATGGAAAGGATGAAGTAATGAAAGAGGAAATCATTGCTAGTAGTAACGACTTGTCACGATCCATTGGTTCATATAGAATCCATGTCCTAGGTGTATCAAAAAACATGATTTTCGCTAAGCGTATATAATAAAATAGAGTGAAAGGGTACACCCCGAAACCAAGGGCGTACTAACTAAGAGCTGAGTCCTCTCCGAACCGCAAGAGATAGTTGCCCATCATACGGCTCACCAACTTCACTTGCCTCTATGGGAGGCTCGCTCCGGGCAGGTTCGGATCACTTACAATACACGGCTCTACGAAGGAAGGGCTTGGTGGGTTAGTAACGCGTTTTCAATATGATGATTTTTCCGTATTTGTTTGATGAGAAATGCGAGACGAAAAAGGAACTCATCTTTTCGACTGGGAAATGCAAGTCTGTTTTGTCCACTTTCTCCATCCCCCTCTATCAAAATCAAAAAAAAGGCGAGCTTGCTTCTTATTCCCGTGTTCGATCTCTTCCATCTCTGCCTCGCTCGTTGTCACCTATGTTGAAGAAAGGTTTGGAACCCTGTAGAGAATGAAGAGGGGCCAAGCATCTTCCTCTCAACAGTGCTTCTTGAGGCTCCACTCTCCCCGTAAGGCCCCGTTAGCCTGGGCGAGGGGATAAGGAATAAGGATTGAATGAAGCCCCCTTCCTTAGCTCTGCCAGGGACTGTACAGGGGTTAGCTTTGTAAATGTGTAGAGCCAAGTGTAGTGTGGTGTAGTAGTAAGCACTTCTAGGCCCCTTCCCGGCTACAGGATGACTCCAGTGCTTTGGGTACTACGGACCCTCTGCCATCCATTGCAGCAGAGCCGTTTCATGAGCGGGGGGGCTAAGCGCAGTTCTTTGAATCAACCGTTGAATGAAATCGATTCTTTTTTAGATATCAAAATCGAATCTCGATAGATTCATCCATCTTTCTATTCATAGATCTGACTAAAAAAATGGATTGAAGTAGCGTGAAGCCCCAAATCCTTGATTTGGCCAGGAAAGACTGCACTGCTTTGGGCCCAGGAAGCGAAGGGAATGAGCTCGGTTCTTCTCCACACTGATTTTTTTGATCTGTGTCCGTTCCGCGCGCGATTGGCGCTTTGTTCTCCTCTTATTCTTCATTGGACGGTTCGGATGGACTTCGCCGTTCTTTCCCAACTCAAATTGAAAAGGCTGTCTCACATCGAGATGTCGATTCGTTTTCCGCCCCCAATGAGATGGGGAATTAGTAACCCCCTATTTCGTTTGGCCCTGAATCTTTCTGAATCGAGGCCCGGCTCGCGTCGTTCCAACAACCGGCGGGGAGCACCTCAGTATACGATCGCGCGCAGTAACTGGGAGTCCTATTACACCTAAGGCCAACTTCAATTCACCAAACCAAGGTTCATCTCGTGTAGTGATTGTGGACTCGTACAAGGGAGTAGACGTTTGATGTATCAGACTCGACCCTATCTTTCGGAGCATGCATTCCCATCCGTGTCGCAACTGATTCGGTAAGCTACGTGTCCGGTGCACGGAGAACAGCCTTCGGTCTCCCAAACGGACTGACTTACTCGTGGCAACCTTCCGGCCGCCCAACGACCTATAACGCTAGTCACTACTCCCACTGGGGCTAGGAAGTAAGCCCCACAACCCAAAGCGGCGAAAAACAAATAGAATTTGCTACAAAAACCGGCTAACGGGGGTATTCCTGCGTATGAGAACATAGTAATGGAGAAGGTAATAGCCGAAATAGGATTCGTTTTGGCTAGAGCGCCCAAATCCGCTATATATTTTACACGGGGTTGCCGTAATGCTAAAACTATAGCGAATGCATCTATCGTCATTAATACATAAATAAAGATACCAATTAGTAGTGATTGAATTCCTTCTATGGTTCCACATGAGAAACCAGTACGAATATAACCTACATGTCCAATTGAACTATGAGCTAGAGGTCTTTTGACTTTCGTTTGGGCCATGGCGGCCAGTGCTCCTAAGATCATAGAAGCAATGCTGCAGAAAAAGAAGATTTGTTGCAATGTAGCTCCATAGGAACCATAAATAGAAAGACGTGAAATATTAGCAAAAATAGAGATTTTAGGCGCAATAGAAAGGAATGCTGTAACCGGGGTGGGTGAACCCTCATAGATATCAGGTGCCCACATATATAGAGTCAAAAGAGATATGGAGTCCGAAGGGTAGGGGGTTTTTCTTCGGGGCTTGAGAGATGGAATAGATAGGGCCCCACAAGTTGAGAATTCGCCGCTGTGGAATTCACACGAAAGGGAACAAGGAATGATCAACGAAAAAAGTGCTCTCTGAACCGAACGTGAAAGTTGTTTTCCATCAGACGACTCTTTCCGTAACTCCACTCTCGACTTTGATTTTATATCCAAAAAGGTCCTCTCTCGGCTATTCCACACGTTGCCGTCTAGCAGAGGCATGGTTATCTGAAGTGGATTCTCTCTTTTCTAGTGGATGTCGAACTTGCTGCCCCATTGACTAAGAAATGGTTATCTGAAGTGGATTCTCTCTTTTCTAGTGGATGTCGAACTTGCTGCCCCATTGACTAAGAAGGGGGCGGGCGCAGCAGCTACATGGACCCCTTCCTTTTGTTGCCAGCGCTTTCCCGGGCCAAGCCGGAATTCTTGATGAGAAAGGGCAGGCAAAGCCTGAAGACTGCTATCCTACCTAATAGGCCAGCGGGCAGAACGAGGAGAGGGCCCAACAATCATACCACCGCTTTCGAAATAGCGTGTTCCCTTCAAATAAGACGCACTGTAGGCCATCCTCGGCCTTCTTCGTTTTTTATGAAAAAGAAATCCAATCTCGATCTCCGAAAGCATTTTCCTCCCCTCCCTTCGTTGAGCCTTTAATGGTTGGGGGAAGCATTTCCTTTTCTGAACTTGGCAGGCATTCTTTACTAGCCTGATTCAAAGAAAGAGGGGTGTGAACATAGGCGATGATTTTTCAGGTCCTAGGCCATGCGTTCAATATAAAAGAAAGTTGCAGGGATGTGAACATAGGCGATGATTTTTCAGGTCCTAGGCCATGCGTTCAATATAAAAGAAAGTTGCAGGGATGACAAAAGGAGGTTTCCTGTCTTGCACTGAAAAGGAAACAAAGAGGAATAGAATAGACATCCCTTTTCTGTCTATGTATTCTTTATCATCTCCCTATTTCTTTGTTTTGATATCGTTATATCTCTCTCTCTAAATCAAATTGAGAAAGAATGGATCCTATCCCCTATATCGAACACTAAATCCTATCTATTGTTCGAAAGATCTTCGTCAAATACCAGACTTTGCCTTTTCTTTTTTTTTAGGAATTCCTCATATCCAAAGCGGCTTACCACAAGCACCCCACCTCATACGACTAGTTGGGGGGGCTGGATGTTCGCCTTTTGAATCAAACAAAGTCAAAAGTCAGTAGTAGGGGCTGAATAGCTACTTTCTTTCATTCTCAAGGAAAGCGAAGAATCCACCTTTAGTCAATAGGAAGGAGCCCTACTTCATGAGTTGCAAGGCGTAGCGCACCGCAGGTTAATCTCTCGTTTTTTTTAGCTTGACTTTACTAAACTAATAAGAGCTCGCTGCTTGATAGTGACTTCTTTAGTTTGGTAGGATGATGAAAGACTACTTCAATGACGTAAACCGCCAGAAACTTGAGAGGGTCGCCTTTGGAAGCGTTCACCGGTAACCCGTCACAACATAATAAAAAGGAATGAGTTTAGCTGACTGAATCCGATCCATAAATCTGGAAACGAAACTTTGTTCCCTTTCGTCAAGTAGGTCAAAAAAGAGGTATACGAATGACAAGGGGAGGCGGAATGGAGAAAGGAAAGGGACAAGGGCGGTCTTGCTTGGCGCGAAGGTGGTTTGGGGGTAGGGTACTAAAGGTCCTCGGACTTCCACGCGGTATTTCTTTTGGGCAGCTGTTCACCGTTGGATCTCGCCAATACAGTCCCCCATAGTTTTCATTACCGAGATATCTTTTTTTTCATTGTTCCCAGGGATTGTTTGGGTAATCTGCTCCCATGCTGTCAACAGTCAAATCTGAACTCAACCCTGTCGCTCTTCTTTCTTTCCTTGTGGGCAGGAAGCACACCAGCTGGGTGCCTTGCATGATTCTACTGTGTTTTTTGCACTTGACTGGGTGGACAGTTGACCGGAAGAGAACTTAGATTCGCCCGGCCATCAGGCGGGCTAGTGCTTATCTTATGTGACAACACTACAGAGAGAGTGGCTCTTCTAGGCGGGCTGCTGTGTGACAAGACTACAGAGAAAGCGGCGCTCTCGTGTAACATGCTATGGTCTCAATGCCCTTACGAGGTAGTGATGAGTTTCACACGCTCTAAGCCCAGCCCGCGCGCGGTTAGGAAGATTGGCCACAATCTGAGCGGTACCACCCACCCTACCCTACCCCCTATAGGCGACCGTCCGTCCTACAACCGCCCGAAAAAGAACTGCAGTGATCTTGAATAGGAATCCTACAGCGATAGATAGAATCTCCATAAAAATACCACGAGATCGAGCACTAGTGATTTCATATTCGGTCAAAATCTTGGCTAATTGATAGAAGTGGGTAGCTCCAGTAGACCCATAGATCATGGAACAAATAGGGTGGGTAGGCCCAAACACCACACTACACGTATAGATGCGAACCCCCCTCGTTACCGTACGTGCGACTCTCACCGCCTCCATCAAACTTGCGTTCCCCAGGCGCTATGAAATGGGGGTCTTGACTTCACCTATCGTATGTATTGGCTTGGCTTCATGCAGAACCAAGGAGGCATTCTAGCAGGGGCGTGCGTGTAGGAAGGGAAGGCCGACCACTACATAAGCTAAAGACAACGACTACAAGCAAAACCAGAAGCCACTCGCTTCTATTCTGGTTGGGATTGTCTATCGATGGGAATCTATAGATCGTAGTAATTTGCCAACCTCTCTAAACTGAAATACGAGACAATTTCACTTCACGCCACGAAAAAAAAGAAAGAGCGAAGCTCGCTGGGCCTTCCTACGATGACGAATGCCTCTTTTCTCTTCTCTTCAATCTACAACAAACAAGTGGGAGAGGCAGGATTTGAACCTACGTAGAAAAACTTCAACAAATTTACAGTCTGTCGCTTTTGACCGCTTGGCCATTCTCCCCTTCCCGGGCCGAGGCCCCCCTCAATGGGTTCTAAGAAGGAAGACCGCGCCCTGAATCAATCAATAAGCTTTTTGATTTGAGGGACTAATTACTATTTATTAGCTTAGCTAACATTCCGGGAGAATCGAGTCATTTAGTCAGTTCATAACAATCTCTGTAAAGCAAGGGGCAAAGCTTCGACACTTCCCCCTTCCTCGCTTCTGGCTAAGCTACGAGTGAATGAGTAAGTAAATGAACAAGCCATGTTCCTAAAAGGAGTGACCCTCTTTGTTTTATTCCCTTCCCCTATCCTTTCAAAGCCCATAGGTTGGGCGCTCCCACTTGACTAGGAGTTGTTTCGAAAGTCAGGCTCTTCCGCTGAGCTGCGAGTCTACCCTTCTCGAGAGCCTACTTAAATAGCTTACGCTTACCAACCCTAGTCTACAAAAAGAGGGCTACAGCAAGCAAGCTTTCCCCCTTTCTTTGTTCTGGGTCGCGCCTCACCGCAGGCACTGAATGAATGAAATGAGTGGAGATCTTCCTTCCCCCTTATTACCAAGAACTTCGTTGTCACTAGTTAGAAGCTAATTTAGACCATCCCACACCCAAAAACAACTCGAAGCCTAAACTAAAGAGAAGAGAGTTCAGTCTACAAGAAGCTGGCAGAGCTTTAGCCATTGCACTACATCCATCGAGACTACCTAAATCGTCACCCTGTTTTTTCCTTCTTCGAATGACGCTAGTGGAGAGACAAATTCCTTTCGGCAACAGTCAAATACTAATTCAGTCTTCCTATTCATTCCCAGTGGATCCTTCTTCTCCCTAAGAATTGAATGAACCTAGTTTTTCGAGTGAGGAATCAAAACCAACAACTTCTCACTTTTGATGTCCCACGATTCTTCCCGTTTAGAAAATTAGGAGAAGGACAGGGGTCGCTAGGTCAAAAAAGCGAGAACTCAAAATTCTCCCCAAGTAGAATTTGAACCCACGGACCAGTCAATTAACAGCTGACCGCTCTACCACTGAGCTACTGAGGAACAACGGACTTAAGGAAGCCCACTCTCATTCTTTGGACCAACTTCTGACCGAACAAAAAAGGGAAAGGGGTGAGTCACTCTTTTTCACATACACCGGGAAAAAAAGTTACGATAGCAAGCCCCGGCCGGAGAGCCTCCAGGACAAGGGGGCGGCGGTGAACCATCCACTCTCGAGATTCATATGGATCAATCGTCCTGCCAGTTCGCTAAGTAGACTCACTCTACCGAGTGGCAACAAAGGCTGGAACTATTCTTGCCAAAAACAAGGGACCTACTTCTCATCCTAGGAGTTAGCAGGTATGAAAGAGTCCCCTCTCTCTCTCTCCGAGTTTCGACTACTAAGTAGCACTTCTGCTATTCTATAATGGAATCGATTCTGGTCATGCTGAAAAAGCCCACTATTATTAGTAAGCTAGTGTGCCCCCCTTCCCTTCTTTATCAAAGTCGACGTTTCTCGCTTGTTAGTCCGACCTTTTTGGATATTTGAAGAAGGCAGGTTTGGAACCCTATCCAAGGGCAAGGTGCTGGTCTCAATCTCGCTTGGTGGTGCCCTTCTCGATGATTGTTGACTCAACATGGATTTCGTGCTTGAGTTAGGGGGCCCTCCCTCCATCTATCGAGTCAAGTAATTCGCTATCGGCAATTTGTCCGTCCTCATGCCATGCTTCTTCTTTCTCCGAATCGGTTCCTAGTGTCAGTCAATCAAGATTCGCCATCAAAAGAGTGTTAGGTTAAGCCAAGCCAGCCGGTCTCGTCATTCACTTCCCCCGTCCATCGATAACGGGAGTACGCATCAGCACATATCGAACAAAAAAAGCGTGAATCCTGGATTCTCTTCCTCAATCAAAATGTCGAGCATTTCTCCCTATTAATTCGGTCAAAGTCTCCACGGGACCCTCTACGTGGAGGTGCACCATGTTGATAGGAGCAAAGACCAGATTGTACATGTCCTCGAAGGCTGCATTCATGGCAATCATCACTAGTTTCTCCCTCATTTCTTCTTTTTTCTCTTGAATAAGGGCTATCAATCGAGTAAAGGGAGGTTTTGCTACAGTGATTCGGGCAGTTGGTGTCCTCTTCCTCTTCGATAGTTGCGGGTCTTTCTACATGAGTGGTAGCTCACGCTCAAAACTCCTCGTACACGAGTCCTAGTCATTGTGCAGCGGTCTGTTTCCCAGCTTTGCTTGCGCGATGATGATTGGTTTCATCCATCCTCGACCCTAATGAAATTGAGTATTCCAGTCAGTCAAGCGGTTCAGGTTCTCGGTAGGTTCCCGTTCGCCTGCCCACTCCCTCATAGTTCATTAGTGGGTAGGGTGGTAAACTGATAGGGCGCCCGCCTCCTCTTGAGACGTGTCCTCGACAACTTGGCGGTTGTTTGGTCTCCGCTTTAGGGGGCAGAAGTGCTTGGTTCCTGGGGTTTCTTCCTTTTCCTCAACCAAAACGAAAAAGGTTGTTTGTGTCAGCCTGGTCTAAGATTTGGTTATGAGCTGGCTAGACAAAGAAAGATGGATTGAAGGTCAGATAGATTGGAGTGAAAG
>NW_019272887.1:0-1135 GCF_002738345.1 Cucurbita maxima
AACTTTCCTGTTTGGGTTTCCGAAGAAGGGTTCCATTTGAAGAAATCTTTTACTGTTTTGTGCACTCCCTTTCGTAGAAATAATATTCTAAATCATCAAGTCTTATCATTCCTCACAAAACATTCGAGAAACGTCGACCGTGACTCGGTTTTTTTAGCACGTACTACAAACTTCCCTGTTTAAGTTTCCAAGATGGGTTCCATTTGAAGAACTCTTTTATTTTTTTACGCACTCCGTTTCTTAGAAATAATATTCTAAATCATCAAGCCTTATCATTCCTCACAAAAATTTCGACAAACGTCGACCGTGACTCGGTTTTTTTAAGCACGTACTACAAACTTCCCTTTTTGGGTTTCCGAAGAAGGGTTCCATTTGAAGAACTCTTTTACTTTTTTGTTCACTTCGTTTCGTACAAATAATATTCTAAATCATGAAGGCTTATCATTCCTCACAAAACTTTCGACAAACATCGACCGTGACTCGGTTTTTTTAGCACGTACTACAAACTTCCCTCTTTGGGTTTCCGAAGAAGGGTTCCATTTGAAGAACTCTTTTACTGTTTTACGCACTCCGTTTCTTAGAAATAATGTTCTAAATCATCAATCCTTATCATTCCTCACAAATCTTTCGAGAATTGTCCACCGTGACTCGATTTTTTTTAGCACGTACTACAAACTTCCCTTTTTGGGTTTACGAAGAAGGGTTCCATTTGAAGAACTCTTTTACTGTTTTGTTCACTTCGTTTCGTAGAAATAATATTCTAAATCATCAAGTCTTATCATTCCTCACAAAACATTCGACAAACGTCGACCGTGACTCGATTTTTTTTAGCACGTACTACAAACTTCCCTTTTTGGGTTTACGAAGAAGGGTTCCATTTGAAGAACTCTTTTACTTTTTTGTTCACTAAGTTTCGTAGAAATAATATTCTAAATCATCAAGTCTTATCAATCCTCACAAAACATTCGACAAATGTCGACCGTGACTCGGTTTTTTTTAGCACGTACTACAAACTTCCCTGTTTAAGTTTCCAAAGCAGGGTTCCATTTGAAGAACTCTTTTATTTTTTTACGCACTCCGTTTCTTAGAAATAATATTCTAAATCATCAAGCCTTATCATTCCTCACAAAAATTT
>NW_019272887.1:1490-9844 GCF_002738345.1 Cucurbita maxima
TTCTTAGAAATAATATTCTATATCATCAAGCCTTATCATTCCTCACAAAACATTCGACAAACGTCGACCGTAACTCGGTTTTTTTAGAAGGTACTACAAACTTTCCTGTTTGGGTTTCTGAAGAAGGGTTCCATTTGAAGAACTCTTTTACTGTTTTGTGCACTCCCTTTCGTAGAAATAATATTCTAAATCATCAAGTCTTATCATTCCTCACAAAACATTCGACAAACGTCGACCGTGACTCGGTTTTTTTAGCATGTACTACAAACTTCCCTTTTTGGGTTTCCGAAGAAGGGTTCCATTTAAAGAACTCTTTTACTGTTTTGTTCACTTCGTTTCGTAGAAATAATAATCTAAATCATCAAGTCTTATCATTCCTCACAAANTTCCTCACAAATCTTTCGAGAAACGTCGACCGTGACTCGGTTTTTTCAGCACGTATTACAAACTTCCCTGTTTAAGTTTCCAAAGAAGGGTTCCATTTGAAGAACTCTTTTATTTTTTTACGCACTCCGTTTCTTAGAAATAATATTCTAAATCATCAAGCCTTATCATTCCTCACAAAACATTCGACAAACGTCGACCGTAACTCGGTTTTTTTAGCAGGTACTACAAACTTTCCTGTTTGGGTTTCCGAAGAAGGGTTCCATTTGAAGAACTCTTTTACTGTTTTGTGCACTCCCTTTCGTAGAAATAATATTCTAAATCATCAAGTCTTATCATTCCTCACAAAACATTCGACAAACGTTGACCGTAACTCAGTTTTTTTAGCAGGTACTACAAACTTTCCTGTTTGGGTTTCCGAAGAAGGTTTCCATTTGAAGAACTCTTTTACTGTTTTGTGCACTCCCTTTCGTAGAAATAATATTCTAAATCATCAAGTCTTATCATGCCTCATAAAACATTCAACAAACGTCGACCGTGACTCGGTTTTTTTAGCACGTACTACAAACTTCTCTGTTTAAGTTTCCAAAGAAGGGTTCCATTTGAAGAACTCTTTTATTTTTTTACGCACCCCGTTTCTTAGAAATAATAATCTCAATCATCAAGTCTTATCATTCCTCACAAATTATTCGACAAACGTCGACCGTGACTCGGTTTTTTTAGCACGTACTACAAACATCCCTGTTTAAGTTTTCAAAGAAGGGTTCCATTTGAAGAACTCTTTTATTTTTTTACGCACTCCGTTTCTTAGAAATAATATTCTAAATCATCAAGCCTTATCATTCCTCACAAAAATTTCGACAAACGTCGACCGTGACTCGGTTTTTTTTAGCACGTACTACACACTTCCCTTTTTGGGTTTCCGAAGAAGGGTTCCATTTGAAAACTCTTTTACTGTTTTACGCACTCCGTTTCTTAGAAATAATGTTCTAAATCATCAATCCTTATCATTCCTCACAAATCTTTCGAGAAACGTCGACCGTGACTCGGTTTTTTTTAGCACGTACTACAAACTTCCCTTTTTGGGTTTCCGAAGAAGGGTTCCATTTGAAGAACTCTTTTACATTTTTGTTCACTTCGTTTCATAGAAATAATATTCTAAATCATGAAGTCTTATCATTCCTCAAAAAACATTTGACAAACGTCGACCGTGACTCGCTTTTTTTAGCACGTACTACAAACTTCCCTCTTTGGGGTTCCGAAGAAGGGTTCCATTTGAAGAACTCTTTTACTGTTTTGTTCACTTTGTTTCGTAGAAATTATATTCTAAATCATCAAGTCTTATCATTCCTCACAAATCTTTTGAGAAACGTCGACCGTGACTCGGTTTTTTTAGCACGTACTACAAACTTCCCTGTTTAAGTTTCCAAAGAAGGGTTCCATTTGAAGAACTCTTTTATTTTTTTACGCACTCCGTTTCTTAGAAATAATATTCTAAATCATCAAGCCTTATCATTCCTCACAAAAAGTTGGACAAACGTCGACCGTAACTCGGTTTTTTTACCTGGTACTACAAACTTTCCTGTTTGGGTTTCCGAAGAAGGGTTCCATTTGAAGAACTCTTTTACTGTTTTGTGCACTCCCTTTCGTAGAAATAATATTCTAAATCATCAAGTCTTATCATTCCTCACAAAACATTCGACAAACGTCGACCGTGACTCGGTTTTTTTAGCACGTACTTCAAACTTCCCTGTTTGGGTTTCTGAAGAAGGGTTCCATTTGAAGAACTGTTTTACTGTTTATGACACTCCGTTTCGTATTAATAATATTCAAAATCCTCAAGCCTTATCATTCCTCACAAATCTTTCGAGAAACGTCGACCGTGACTCGGTTTTTTCAGCACGTACTAGCCTTATCATTCCTCACAAATCTTTCGAGAAACGTCGACCGTGACTCGGTTTTTTCAGCACGTACTATAAACTTCCCTGTTTAAGTTTCCAAAGAAGGGTTTCATTTGAAGAACTCTTTTATTTTTTTACGCACTCCGTTTCTTAGAAATAATATTCTATATCATCAAGCCTTATCATTCCTCACAAAACATTCGACAAACGTCGACCGTAACTCGGTTTTTTTAGAAGGTACTACAAACTTTCCTGTTTGGGTTTCTGAAGAAGGTTTCCATTTGAAGAACTCTTTTACTGTTTTGTGCACTCCCTTTCGTAGAAATAATATTCTAAATCATCAAGTCTTATCATTCCTCACAAAACATTCGACAAACGTCGACCGTGACTCGGTTTTTTTAGCACGTACTACAAACTTCCCTTTTTGGGTTTCCGAAGAAGGGTTCCATTTAAAGAACTCTTTTACTATTTTGTTCACTTCGTTTCGTAGAAATAATAATCTAAATCATCAAGTCTTATCATTCCTCACAAATCTTTCGAGAAACGTCGACCGTGACTCGGTTTTTTCAGCACGTATTACAAACTTCCCTGTTTAAGTTTCCAAAGAAGGGTTCCATTTGAAGAACTCTTTTATTTTTTTACGCACTCCGTTTCTTAGAAATAATATTCTAAATCATCAAGCCTTATCATTCCTCACAAAACATTCGACAAACGTCGACCGTAACTCGGTTTTTTTAGCAGGTACTACAAACTTTCCTGTTTGGGTTTCCGAAGAAGGGTTCCATTTGAAGAACTCTTTTACTGTTTTGTGCACTCCCTTTCGTAGAAATAATATTCTAAATCATCAAGTCTTATCATTCCTCACAAAACATTCGACAAACGTCGACCGTAACTCAGTTTTTTTAGCAGGTACTACAAACTTTCCTGTTTGGGTTTCCGAAGAAGGTTTCCATTTGAAGAACTCTTTTACTGTTTTGTGCACTCCCTTTCGTAGAAATAATATTCTAAATCATCAAGTCTTATCATGCCTCATAAAACATTCAACAAACGTCGACCGTGACTCGGTTTTTTTAGCACGTACTACAAACTTCCCTGTTTAAGTTTCCAAAGAAGGGTTCCATTTGAAGAACTCTTTTATTTTTTTACGCACCCCGTTTCTTAGAAATAATAATCTCAATCATCAAGTCTTATCATTCCTCACAAATTATTCGACAAACGTCGACCGTGACTCGGTTTTTTTAGCACGTACTACAAACTTCCCGGTTTAAGTTTTCAAAGAAGGGTTCCATTTGAAGAACTCTTTTATTTTTTTACGCACTCCGTTTCTTAGAAATAATATTCTAAATCATCAAGCCTTATCATTCCTCACAAAAATTTCGACAAACGTCGACCGTGACTCGGTTTTTTTTAGCACGTACTACACACTTCCCTTTTTGGGTTTCCGAAGAATGGTTCCATTTGAAGAACTCTTTTACTATTTTACGCACTCCGTTTCTTAGAAATAATGTTCTAAATCATCAATCCTTATCATTCCTCACAAATCTTTCGAGAAACGTCGACCGTGACTCGATTTTTTTTAGCACGTACTACAAACTTCCCTTTTTGGGTTTACGAAGAAGGGTTCCATTTGAAGAACTCTTTTATGTTTTGTTCACTTCGTTTCGTAGAAATAATATTCTAAATCATCAAGTCTTATCATTCCTCACAAAACATTCGACAAACGTCGACCGTGACTCGGTTTTTTTAGCACGTACTACAAACTTCCCTTTTTGGGTTTCCGTAGAAGGGTTCCATTTGAAGAACTCTTTTACATTTTTGTTCACTTCGTTTCATAGAAATAATATTCTAAATCATGAAGTCTTATCATTCCTACAAAAACATTTGACAAACGTCGACCGTGACTCGCTTTTTTTAGCACGTACTACAAACTTCCCTCTTTGGGGTTCCGAAGAAGGGTTCCATTTGAAGAACTCTTTTACTGTTTTGTTCACTTTGTTTCGTAGAAATTATATTCTAAATCATCAAGTCTTATCATTCCTCACAAATCTTTCGAGAAACGTCGACCGTGACTCGGTTTTTTTAGCACGTACTACAAACTTCCCTGTTTAAGTTTCCAAAGAAGGGTTCAATTTGAAGAACTCTTTTATTTTTTTACGCACTCCGTTACTTAGAAATAATATTCTAAATCATCAAGCCTTATCATTCCTCACAAAAAGTTTGACAAACGTCGACCGTAACTCGGTTTTTTTACCTGGTACTACAAACTTTCCTGTTTGGGTTTCCGAAGAAGGGTTCCATTTGAAGAACTCTTTTATTTTTTTACGCACTCCGTTTCTTAGAAATAATATTCTAAATCATCAAGCCTTATCATTCCTCACAAATCTTTCGAGAAACGTCGACCGTGACTCGGTTTTTTTAGCACGTACTACAAACTTCCCTCTTTGGGTTTCCGAAGAAGGGTTCCATTTGAAGAACTCTTTTACTGTTTTACGCACTCCGTTTCTTAGAAATAATGTTCTAAATCATCAATACTTATCATTCCTCACAAATCTTTCGAGAAACGTCGACCGTGACTCGGTTTTTTTTAGCACGTACTACAAACTTTCCTTTTTGGGTTTACGAAGAAGGGTTCCATTTGAAGAACTCTTTTACATTTTTGTTCTCTTCGTTTCGTAGAAATAATATTCTAAATCATCAAGTCTTATCATTCCTCACAAAACATTCGACAAACGTCGACCGTGACTCGGTTTTTTTTAGCACGTACTACAAACTTCCCTGTTTAAGTTTCCAAAGAAGGGTTCCATTTGAAGAACTCTTTTATTTTTTTACGCACTCCGTTTCTTAGAAATAATATTCTAAATCATCAAGCCTTATCATTCCTCACAAAAATTTCGACAAACGTCGACCGTAACTCGGTTTTTTTAGCAGGTACTACAAACTTTCCTGTTTGGGTTTCCGAAGAAGAGTTCCATTTGAAGAACTCTTTTACTGTTTTGTGCACTCCCTTTCGTAGAAATAATATTCTAAATCATCAAGTCTTATCATTCCTCACAAAACATTCGACAAACGTCGACCGTGACTCGGTTTTTTTAGCACGTACTACAAACTTCCCTGTTTAAGTTTCCAAAGAAGGGTTCCATTTGAAGAACTCTTTTATTTTTTTACGCACTCCGTTTCTTAGAAATAATATTCTAAATCATCAAGCCTTATCATTCCTCACAAAAATTTCGACAAACGTCGACCGTAACTCGGTTTTTTTAGCAGGTACTACAAACTTTCCTGTTTGGGTTTCCGAAGAAGGGTTCCATTTGAAGAACTCTTTTACTGTTTTGTGCACTCCCTTTCGTAGAAATAATATTCTAAATCATCAAGTCTTATCATTCCTCACAAAACATTCGACAAACGTCGACCGTGACTCGGTTTTTTTAGCACGTGCTACAAACTTCCCTGTTTAAGTTTCCAAAGAAGGGTTCAATTTGAAGAACTCTTTTATTTTTTTACGCACTCCGTTTCTTAGAAATAATATTCTAAATCATCAAGCCTTATCATTCCTCACAAAAAGTTTGACAAACGTCGACCGTAACTCTGTTTTTTTACCTGGTACTACAAACTTTCCTGTTTGGGTTTCCGAAGAAGGGTTCCATTTGAAGAACTCTTTTACTGTTTTGTGCACTCCCTTTCGTAGAAATAATATTCTAAATCATCAAGTCTTATCATTCCTCACAAAACATTCGACAAACGTCGACCGTGACTCGGTTTTTTTTAGCACGTACTACAAACTTCCCTGTTTAAGTTTCCAAAGAAGGGTTCCATTTGAAGAACTCTTTTATTTTTTTACGCACTCCGTTTCTTAGAAATAATATTCTAAATCATCAAGCCTTATCATTCCTCACAAAACTTTCGACAAACGTCGACCGTGACTCGGTTTTTTTAGCACGTACTACAAACTTCCTTGTTTAAGTTTCCAAAGAAGGGTTCCATTTGAAGAACTCTTTTACTGTTTTGTTCACTTCGTTTCGTAGAAATAATATTCTAAATCATGAAGCCTTATCATTCCTCACAAAACTTTCGACAAACGTCGACCGTGACTCGGTTTTTTTAGCACGTACTACAAAATTCCCTCTTTGGGTTTCCGAAGAAGGGTTCCATTTGAAGAACTCTTTTACTGTTTTACGCACTCCGTTTCTTAGAAATAATGTTCTAAATCATCAATCCTTATCATTCCTCACAAATCTTTCGAGAAACGTCGAACGTGACTCGGTTTTTTTTAGCACGTACTACAAACTTCCCTTTTTGGGTTTACGAAGAAGGGTTCCATTTGAAGAACTCTTTTACATTTTTGTTCACTTCGTTTCATAGAAATAATATTCTAAATCATGAAGTCTTATCATTCCTCACAAATCTTTCGAGAAACGTCGACCGTGACTCGGTTTTTTCAGCACGTACTACAAACTCCCCTGTTTAAGTTTCCAAAGAAGGGTTCCATTTGAAGAACTCTTTTATTTTTTTACGCACTCCGTTTCTTAGAAATAATATTCTAAATCATCAAGCCTTATCATTCCTCACAAAACATTCGACAAACGTTGACCGTAACTCGGTTATTTTAGTTGGTACTACAAACTTTCCTGTTTGGGTTTCCGAAGAAGGGTTCCATTTGAAGAACTCTTTTACTGTTTTGTGCACTCCCTTTCGTAGAAATAATATTCTAAATCATCAAGTCTTATCATTCCTCACAAAACTTTCGACAAACGTCGACCGTGACTCGGTTTTTTTAGCACGTACTCCGTTGGTTTGAAATTGTATTCTACATCCACAAGCCTAATCATTCCTCACAAATCTTTCGAGAAACGTCGACCGTGACTCGGTTTTTTTAGCACGTACTCCGTTGGTTTGAAATTGTATTCTACATCCACAAGCCTAATCATTCCTCACAAATCTTTCGAGAAACGTCGACCGTGACTCGGTTTTTTTTAGCACGTACTCCAAACTTCCCTTTTTGGGTTTCCGAAGAAGGGTTCCATTTGAAGAACTCTTTTACTGTTTTGTTCACTTCGTTTCGTAGAAATAATATTCTAAATCATCAATTCTTATCATTCCTCACAAAACTTTCGACAAACGTCGACCGTGACTCGGTTTTTTTAGCACGTACTACAAACTTCCCTCTTTGGGTTTCCGAAGAAAGGTTCCATTTGAAGAACTCTTTTACTGTTTTACGCACTCCGTTTCTTAGAAATAATATTCTAAATCATCAAGTCTTATCATTCCTCACAAAACTTTCGACAAACGTCGACCGTGACTCGGTTTTTTTAGCACGTACTACAAACTTCCCTCTTTGGGTTTCCGAAGAAGGGTTCCATTTGAAGAACTCTTTTACTGTTTTACGCACTCCGTTTCTTAGAAATAATATTCTAAATCATCAAGTCTTATCATTCCTCACAAAACATTCGACAAACGTCGACCGTGACTCGGTTTTTTTTAGCACGTACTACAAACTTCCCTGTTTAAGTTTCCACAGCAGGGTTCCATTTGAAGAACTCTTTTATTTTTTTACGCACTCCGTTTCTTAGAAATAATATTCTAAATCATCAAGTCTTATCATTCCTCACAAAAAGTTTGACAAACGTCGACCGTAACTCGGTTTTTTTACCTGGTACTACAAACTTTCCTGTTTGGGTTTCCGAAGAAGGGTTCCATTTGAAGAACTCTTTTACTGTTTTGTGCACTCCCTTTCGTAGAAATAATATTCTAAATCATCAAGTCTTATCATTCCTCACAAAACATTCGACAAACGTCGACCGTGACTCGGTTTTTTTAGCACGTACTACAAACTTCCCTGTTTAAGTTTCCAAAGAAGGGTTCCATTTGAAGAACTCTTTTAGTTTTTTACGCACTCCGTTTCTTAGAAATAATATTCTAAATCATCAAGCCTTATCATTCCTCAGAAAAATTTCGACAAACGTCGACCGTGACTCTGTTTTTTTTAGCACGTACTACAAACTTCTTTTTTTGGGTTTCCGAAGAAGAGTTCCATTTGAAGAACTCTTTTACTGTTTTGTTCACTTCGTTTCG
>NW_019272888.1:5000-8384 GCF_002738345.1 Cucurbita maxima
GAGTTGCACTACCCGCATGGATGAAAATNGCTGGCGGGGCCAAGACAGGGCGTGCGGGAGCACGCTGGCGGAGGTGCACGCTAGCGAGGGGTCACGCGCGCGGGAGCACGCTGGCGGTGGGGCGCGCGTGCGCGTTAGCACGCTGGCGGGGAGGGGCGGGGCGCACGCGAGGGGAAGGGCGGGGCTGGTCGAGCGCGCGGGAACGTTCCGACACTGCCCACCGTGCGCGTTCCGCCAACGTACCACCGCCGTCAATCGCCCTCAACCTCCAACGACCACCTCGATGACCCAAGCATATGCCCATGTGCGGCGCATATTGCTTGGGGCATGGGGGTGGCGGAAGATATAGGGGGTACCCCCGTGCCCAGCCCGTGTAGACTAGTCAACCCTCTTTTGAGGCATTTTTGGTCTGCCAGGCCTAGATACGATTTTTCTGAGCCGTCATACAGTCAAATATCTCAAGTTTTAGATTGTTTTTTCCATGAACTCGATTAATTCATTAATGGGACATTCTAATGGATCTATAAATCAAGTTTCATAATTTTTCAACCAACCAATTTTTTTTAATGAGTTTTTAAATATTAAGTAATAGGAAATTAGAAAAAATAACTAGAGTTGTCAAAAAAATCTGAAATTGTGTGAGAATCATTTTTTCATGTTGCTTAGCTCCCAAGAAAAAAATTACAACAAACCGACCACCCCACATGTACTTTCACAATTAATGGGTGATGGTTGTAAAAACAAGCCCAATTTTGCTCCAATTGTCAAACCAGCTCGTCTATGCGAAAGAGTCCTTTTGAAATTGAAAGTGGACGACAACCGGCCTTACCCCATATTATTGATCATTCTTATGTAGGGAAAAACCCTCAAGCTCACAACTTCACAAGAGAATGGAAGCAGACAACAGATATAGCCCGGGCATATTTAGAGAAGGCTTCCAAGCATATGAAAAAGTGGGCAGACAAGAAGCGTCGCCCCCTTCAATTCCGAACAGAAGATCAAGTTCTCATCAAGCTGAAATCAGAACAGATCAGATTTCGCAGCTGAAAGAACTAGAGACTAGTTCGAAAATATGAAGGCCCGGTTGAAGTCCTTAAAAAGATCGGGACTACCTCCTACCGAGTTGCACTACCCGCATGGATGAAAATCCACCCAATAATTCATGTGAGCAACTTGAAGCCATACCACCCTGACCCAGACGACGACCAACAAAATGAAATCACAAGACTGCCGACAGGGTTAGGAAGATAGGAAGACTTGTACGGACGATTCATGAATTCCTTGTCAAATGGAAGAATCTCCCTACAGAGGAAACTAGCTGGGAAAGCGCCGAAGATCTAAACTCTGCCGCCACCCACATCGCAAGGTTTGAAAGTAGTCGGTTGATAGGGACGTCAACCAATTAAGTGGGGGAGGATGTCACAGTCATGCTCGTCTAGGGCGTGTTGNCCATGGCCGCATGTCCATAGCAAGCCAAACCCTTGTCACGTCTTTTCATTCTAGTGTATTTACTTTTGTAGTTCTAGGGCGTATGACGCCTCAAAAATATCATGTCTAGGCCTGCCAGACATGAAATGCCTTAGAATGTACTATAGGGGGATATGACTAGTTGTTAACTTCTCCCTACCCAAGGTTATATATGCTAAGTCGTTGCTATCTCTCTCTTGCTTGCTTATATAACGTCTCTTTCAAAAATCTCTCTTTCTAAAATCTCTCTCTAACCTCGTTTTCTAAAACCTTCTTTCAATACTGAGGCTAGAGGCTCGATCATACGTCGCTTGGCTGTAGGCAACGCAAGAACAAATTGGCTTAGCTCACTTGTCGTTGGAAAGTGAGTGCCGCACAATCGCTAGTCCGCTGCCTTTAAAAGTGCGATTGTGTCAGTGAGCGCGCGGGGGTGTGCGGGATGACTACTGAGGGAGCGCGCGCGGGGGGCGTGCAGGGTGTGCGGTGGCGGGTGAGGGGAGTGCGAGTTAACCTCCAAGGGTCTTGTCAACCAAAAACTGTGAATCAATATGCTTCTATTATGTTTATGTTATGCTATAATATGTGAATTGTATGATAATATTTATGGTGTGATGTGTTCAATGATATGTTTGATATATGATACGAGAAGGATGCACTAAATGTAATGTAACGATAGAAGTAAGACGTATTCACGAAACATTAAGGTTAGGTTATGCCTCGAAGTGCTATGGATATGAGAGATTGATAAAAGAATATGGTTAGGATATGGGTAGAAAGAACTCCCTAGGAATCTATGACCTTCTAGAACAACTTACGCTAAGATGGGTTCATATGATTACAAATGAAAGTTACAACTTATGCCCCAAGAAATTATGAACCTTAGAAACTTACAAGATTGAGGACCAAGAACAACACCACACAAGCTTTATAACTACACAAGTAAGAAGAATGCTAGGTACAACTCAAGGACGAGGGACCAAGGTCCCCAAACTAAAAAGCACAAGAATGCTTAGCGAATTTTGGGGCTAGTTGATTCGGCAGGTGAGTTGTTACACACTACTTAGCGAATTTTGACTTCCATGACCACCGTCCTGCTGTCTTAATCGACCAACACCCTTTGTGGGATCTAGGTTAGCGCGTAGTTAGGCATTGTAACCCAGCTTCCGGTTCATCCCGCATCGCCAGTTCTGCTTACCAAAAATGGCCCACTTGGAGCTCTCGATTCCGTTGCATGGCTCAACAAAGCAGTCATGCCATCCTACCTATTTAAAGTTTGAGAATAGGTCGAGGAAGTTGCGCCCCCGATGCCTCTAATCATTGGCTTTACCCAATAGAACTCGCACGCGGGCTCCAGCTATCCTGAGGGAAACTTCGGAGGGAACCAGCTACTAGACGGTTCGATTAGTCTTTCGCCCCTATACCCAAGTCAGACAAACGATTTGCACGTCAGTATCACTGCGGGCCTCCACCAGAGTTTCCTCTAGCTTCGCCCCGCTCAGGCATAATTCACCATCTTTTAGGTCTCGACAGGCATGCTCACACTCGAACCCTTCTCAAAAGATCAAGGTCGGTTGGTGGTGCAACCCACAAAGGTATCCCACCAGTCAGCTTCCTTGCGCCTTACGGGTTTACTCGCCCGTTAACTCGCACACATGTCAGACTCCTTGGTTCATGTTTCAAGACAGGTCGAATGGGGAGCCCACAGGCCGATGCCAGGAGCACGCAGATGCCGAAGCACGCCAAAAGGCGCATGCTGCCAGCCACGATCGGGACGACGACGTCTCCACAAACGTAACAAAGGCCTGGGCTTTGGCCGCCATCTCATTCCGCATCGGTCCATGCCCCAAGTCGATTGGCGGACTGGCTTATCACCTTTCCACATCCGAGTGGGGCACATCACCGGCCCCCATCCGCTTC
>NW_019272889.1:0-9780 GCF_002738345.1 Cucurbita maxima
AACAAAAGTGAAAAAGCTGGGTTTAACATAGAAAGATGAATTCCATTCTCCTTCACCTTGCGGTATTTGATTTTTTTTTATAGTGGAAATGCCATAAAGCACGAACCAAGATTCTTCAATCAAATAGCTACACCGAGTTCAAGAGTTCCATTTTCATATCTGTTTGTGGTGCGCCCTATCATATCACCCGGTCTCACTGCTACTCTACTGTAATGTAAAGGAATAGAATATCTACTTTTGAATCAAGTGTTGAAAGTCAAGACTCCTTATTCATTCTAGGAACAACAATGGGAGAGGGCTCGTAGCCCCTATAGATACTTACTAGCCACTATCATTAACTAGAAATGACTTGGTTTATTTACGAAAAATAAAGATCTCGAATCAACAAATTTGATGCCATTTTTTAAAAAAAATTTTAGAAGATGGAGACCATAATAATTGAGTTCAAATTTTGGAAAAAATATATTTTCTTATCGAAATTATAAATATCTTGAATCTAATTCTGAAACAAATCATGGTCAGAGTTTCAACACGAAACTTGTAAGAATCATTTCCTGGAATATCATAGTCAAATCGAACGATCCTACAACCAAAACTGACAAAAAGAGAGAATCTCATAGACCCCTCAAATTATAAGGTAGAAAAAATTACCTTTTTGTCTAGTGGATTTTTATCTAAATTTTTCTTAATTTGATAAATATTGAATTTTTGCTCGAACGTTCCCTAAGGCTTCTCAAGCATTTTTTTTTCCTTCTGCACTTGAGATTCACCCTCTATGTCAATAATAAAATCCAAAAATTTCCAAATTTAAGGTATTAAAGTAAGAGCTATGTATCTATTGCAGCTCATGTGTTACTATTCAAATCCGTCAAGAATGAATGAAGCGTAGGCAAACATTTCATTTTTTCTAATTTAGCTTCTTGAAATTAAGTTCTAAACTTTTAGTAGGTCCATATTGGGGGAATTTCACCCAAGATTCATACAGAAGCTAGAGTTCATTACGATCTAAAAGGAGTATTTCATTGATTTTAAAGAAATGGTAAATTTCCTAAGTTTTAAATTCTAGACCAAATTTGCACTTTATTATTTCTTTTTGTGGCTAAAATAAACTTAAGAGAAAATACCTTTGTACCCGTAAGAAGTTACAAAATTTAGAAGAAATTAGATAGGTAATTGAAACCTCATCGCATTTCGAAAATAATGAATGTTGGCTAAAAGGGAGAAGGCACGCGTTAGACGACGTTGACAGTATTGAGTCTGAAGATCAGTAGGACAAGTGGAAAATGCTGAGCAGAGAGAATCGTTCAGCTACTAATTGTGACATGCATGTAGGTTAACCCGATCCCTGAACCTGGATTCGATAAAAAAGCTTGCGTGTGCAACTCGTTAACCTTCGACCCTAACAAAGAATGCAACTTGAAACCGATCCAATGACTTAATGAGTAACTGAGATCTACAAAAAACCACCATGCGTGAAATTGCACGTGAAAACCCTTTCTCGACGTGTGTAGCGCATGTGAGTCTCATTTTGTTCGTTCGACCTCCGTTTGTTAGTTTTTTTTTCTTGACTTCGATATTAACTTAATTATGCTTGAGCTCCTAACACGTGGAATAGCTGGCTCAAGAAGGTAAACGTCATTCAAATAAGTAACCACATAGACTTTAGGCAAGTAATACTTGTAGAGATCACTAGGACATGATAGCATGCGAGCATTCCTTAACTTAGACGGTCAAAAATACATATTTTAACGACCTCGAAAAGCTTTTTTTTTGTGAGTATGTATTGTATGTATGTCTTTTATGTATTATATGCATGATTAAAATACAAATGGATCAATATGGATGAGTACATTATGCATGATGGAAGAAATTTCCAAAATTTTCCTATGATAAAATTTCGTATGAATGTCGTTTTCTATGCTTTCCATTGAGTAGGAAATTAGAATTGGTAAGAGCGACATGTGCTTCGCAAGCACTAGAGAATCTTGATAAGATTAGAACGCGATAGCGTGTACAGAATCTTGATAAGGTCCATAGATTTCTAGTGGACTAAATATGATAAGAATCAAGAATGTCTGTCTCCTTAGCCACTTAAACATATCAAAGTTGGGCGATAAACTTTATTATTTTTAATTTCATAATGTTTGGAATTGTCAAATGGTCAAATTGACTTCATCTTTTGTGCAAATTTAAGGGGATCGGGATTAAAACATGGCCACAAACGTCATTTATAGGGAGTATAAATACCAAGAAAGAAAAAGGAGATATTGTAAAGTCAAACAGTTAATGGAAAAGAATACAATAGAATAGAAAAGAAAAAAATAAAGAAATAGGGTAAGAAAATTTAAGCCAAGATGTGGGAGCAAGAATTGATTAAAAGAAAAAGCGAAAATTTAAAGAATTAAAATAAATATGGTTAATTTTAAAAATACATAGATGAAATTTAATAGAGTAAATGGTGAACATAATTAAAATTAATAAAAAGGGGAGTAGATGAAAATGAGGAAATTTAATAGAGAAAAAATCAAGGATTTGGTGAACATTAAAAGATAAAACCGAAGAAATATCATGTCAAGAAACTCCATCAATTTTTTTCTAGTAACAATATCTTCCCTAAAAAAGTAATAATAGAAAATAACATATTTTATGAAAATGGAATTATATATATATAACCCTCCAAGACTTCGCTCATAGAGACTCTAATGCTTACATGAAGTCTAACACAGAGCATTGTAAAATTTAGAGAATTGAAATTGAAATTGATGTCATGGTTCATAAAGGTTGACTTGAATATAAAGGACAAAATCGAACTTTCTCAATGATAAATTGGTGACACCAGCCTAAGCTAATCATGTAAGTGGCCTTACTATCGGCATGATTATATTTGATGTTGACACGTGCCTTGTGGTTCTGCACGTATCATATATATTGATATGCGTGAATTGTTTATTAATCGATATGTTTATGATATGGTATTTATATGTCATAATATGTTAATTGTATATTAATACTTATGGTACGATGTGTTCAATGATATGTTTGAGATAGGATGCGAAAAGGATGCATTGAACGTAATGTAATGATAGGAGTAAGATATTTTGATGAAACGTTAAGGTTAGGTTACGTATAGAGTGCTATGGATATGAGAGATTGATAAAAACGATATGGTCACAATCAATTGATAAAAGTATATGGTTAGGTTATGGGTAGAAAGGGATAGGATTATGATAGATATATAGAATGATAGCGTTAAGATACATTCCTGTAACGATATGACTAATGTACGTTCATGAAACGATATCACTGTGATTGGTATAAGAACGTGAAGACTGTAATAAATTAGGTTACGATATGACCATGAAGTGTTTACGATATGATATGATTATGATACGACACCTGAATGACAGATATATATATATATATATACACACACACACATTGTGATATGATATGAAAATGATATGAAATTTGTTATGGTACGAGACAAGTGATAAGACATGTTTATGATATGATATATTATGATGGTATATGTTATGGTATGATAGGTATGAAATGTTACATCTTTCCATGTAAAGTTATGTGATGGATTATGTGATGTTTATCCATGTATGCGTGATACATACATGAAATATATAATGGAGGGAAGGAGAAAGGAAATGAAATAAATGTTATCTTATGAATAAAAATTATGGGACCTCGTGCATGTATGTATGTCATGTGTATTGGGATACTTCCCCGTTATGTTATGTTAGTATGGATGCATACCTTCGATATTTATGTTCGACATGTTATCATGAAGACTTTTTCTTTTATGAGGGTCCAGTGACGTGTATTGTGTTGTGCCCGACAAAGTCCAGCGTAAGGGGCACGTATAACAATTTGTCTGATGGGTCCATGTATGCATACATGGGCTGTGTGTAGAAAAGTATCATGCATCCAACTCTGCTAAGAATTAAAAAAAAACTAAGGTCATGCTATGGTTTAATCGATAGGTCACAGTCATATATTGTGTGTGATTGCATTATTAACCGAATAATATATTTTTACACGATATAAGGTGTTTGCCTCATTAGTTGTGTTTGTATATCCCAACACCATTTTTGCCTTTATAAAAACATTTAACTGCACCCTATTGTAATTAAATATTATTTTGTATTAAATTTTTGTGAAACTTTTAATAAGATATATGGAAATTTAAGAATTATGGAAATTTTTTTTCTTCATAATTTAAGAATTCTTGAAAATCGGACATCAAATTTAAGAATTAAATTTTTTTTTCTTCATAATTTAAAATTTTGGAGAAAAACAATACACTTCATTATCAAATACATTTCATACAAAAACAAAACAACAACCTTTTTGTGTTATCCCATTATTTTTCATTTGTTCCTCAAGGATAATTCCACCAAAAGGAGATAATAAAGCTTCTCTATCTTTTATAGATCCACGTGTGAATCAATTCATCAACATTAGCAAGAAAGTTTCTCAAGTAAATTCCATCATCTTTAGCCGTCCAAATACAAGTTCCTACAGTTCCATGTTTGCACCTATCACGAAGCCATAAGTGCTGTGTTTCAGGCCAAAAGCTTTCAAAAGAGACAGATGCATGTGGCGTCTCTAATTTGCACCAGTAGAGGGTTGTTCCCCAAAAGTTAACCTTGAAGTTCCATTGGTAATCATCTCCATGATTAAGCAAACGATTATACCCCAAGTCATCGTCTTTAGACTGACAATGCACAAGCAACCCAAGTTTGCTTAGCCCGTTAACCACATGAATGTAATATCTTGAAGGTCCTGGTGGTGTTAACGCGACCCTTGGAACCTCAGCCCCCACTAAAGCCACCGTGGAAAGAAAGAAAACGACAATATTCTTTATCATTTCCTAATACACCTTTAGCTTAACTACAAATTTGTGTTGGACATGTGAATAAATATACATACTTATAGTACATGCAAGAAACTATGTAAATGCATGCTATGGTGGTTAAAAACTTAATCATTTAACTAATTTCGGTTATGCAACACAATTTAAGGTTAATTTTGGGATAATTTTAGAGATTTATTAGATTTTCAATAACAAAATTCCTCGAATAGATAATAGTTACTAGCCCAAGAATAATAAATATTTGATTGATTTTTAAAACACTTTCATAAAATGGATAACAAAATATGTATACTTTCCCGTAGAAAATATAAAATAGAGAAAGCAATTCATGAATTACATATGGTATAGCACTCAAGGTATTAAATTCCCAATTTATTTTTTTAAGTTGAACTTTCAAACTTTTTACGAGGACCTTAGAAATTTTAAGGTGATGTAGAACAAATAAGTTCAAAAAATTCTAGAACTATAGTTTCAAATAAGAATTGTCATCCATTAGGTCCAAAACGACTTGTCATCCCTTAGGTGATCCATCAATAGGAATATCCTACACCCCATATCTCATTAGTGTCATAAAGGGCACATCACACTTTTGGAAGTCCATAAACTTGAACTTAGTTCGTGAAGACTCCAACCAAACCTTGAAGTCATGACTTCCATCACTTCATTCTCATTATTGGTGGATTTTATCTCGCAAATTCCCAACTTAACCAAAACTCAGTTGAGGTAATGGTTTGCTTGAGGGGTGTTTAATTCCTATAGGGATCGTCTTTGGTTGTATGAACAATATTGCTTGGGTCTACTTATGTGGTTTGTACCAAGGCATTTTCTATATTGTCTAGGCCTACTACGTGCTCTCCATGGAGGCATGCTTGCCATCTAGAATTATGGTAATAGGAGGCTGGGTCCAAGGAATTTTACCTTGTACTAGGTGATAAGGCAACCCTAATCCTCAGTCCAACGATCCAAGCTTTTGTTTTAACAAGAACCCTTGAATAAAAGTAATTAACACCTCCTTATATGAAATTTGGATCAACCAAGAGATAAGATAGAATTAGATTACCTCTTACGATCAAAGATCTAGAAGCAAGATTTGGAACCTTGTTCTAAATTGAGTCACTCCACAATCTAACTTGATCAAGGCTTGATTGAATGGCTGGGTTGCAATTCTACCACAAGAATTGGTTGAAACTTAGAAATGACAAATATGATGCTCGAATTTCTAAGGGGAATGTCTTAATTTGAGATCCGAATTACATTCATCCACAAATCTGAATTTTACATAACATATTGTGGGTATTTATAGTCTCCCGACAAAAGACGTTTGTGGACGGAATTTATTCGAGACGTTTGTGGACGGAATTTATTCGAGACATTTGTGGATGGGATTTATTCTTGATCCCCTTTAATCTCCACAAAAGAATAAGTCAAATTGACCATTTGACTTTTACATAATTTTTTCTAACAAATGTTGATGTGCTTGAGTGGCTAATGCGACAGATTTGATTTGAAATCAATTGAGTTTTCTGCATGTAGGTTCGAATTCTGTTGTTGACATATTTTTTTTAATCGGATTCGTCCTTGATTCAGAAATAAAATGACGTATCAGCCACAACAAAAATACAATCTTTACCATTTTTAGTGTCCAGTAAACCAAGAACAAATTGTATAGATATATTAGTCCAAGGTTTGCTACAAAACTTTTGGATATCATGCTTCATCTTCAGCCAAAAGAAATGTTTATGCAACATCTTATAAACTTTATTAATCCTGAGATGTCCCATTAAGGCACCACCATGTGCTTCTCTCCAAAGTAAATATTTTATAAAGCATTTAGGAATACAAAGCATAAAAAATTTATGAAACAAATAATAACCGTCCATTGCTTTTTTTTTTGCAAGACAAGATGGATAAATAGTTCTCAAATCTTGGTCATCTTTATATAATTCGGTAATATACTCAAGTCCAAGAATTTTTGCACTAAGAGAAGTAAAGAGATCGTACCTTTTAGATAACACATCAGCTACCATATTACCTTGCTTATATTTGATGACATACAAAAATGTTTCAATAAATTCCACCCACTTTGCATGTCTTCGATTCAGTTTGCTTTGACCCTTCACATACTTTAAGCTTTCATGATCAAAATGGATCACCAATTCTCTAAGCCATAAGTAGTTGATGACATACAAAAATGTTTCAATGAATTCTACCCACTTTGCATGTCTACAATTCAGTTTGCTTTGGCCCTTCACATACTTTAAGCTTTCATGATCAAAATGGATCACCAATTCTCTAGGCCATAAGTAGTGTTGCCACACATGCCATATATGAACTAAAGCAAATAATTTTTTATCATAGGTAGCATATTTCAATGTTGGCCCATTTAGTTTTTCACTAAAATATATTAAGTGCTCTCCATCTTGAATTAAAACAACATTTATGCCCAAACCACATACATCACATTCAATTTCAATAGTTTTATCAAAGCTAGCCAAAACAAAGGATGGTTTGCTTAATTTCTTCCTAAGAAAATTGGATGCATTCTCTTGCATTTCTCCCCATTTAAAAACAACATTCAATTTCAATAGTTCAGTTATGGTTCTAAAATCATTTATAAATATCTTATAGAGGTTAGCTAACTCATGAAAACTTCTAAATTTACGTGCACTTTTTTGTATTGGCAAATCCATAATTAATTTAACTTTGTCTCTATCTAAAGCTACTCTACTTTTACCAACTATGAAGCGAATAGAGTGAACTTTTTCCATGCAAAAACTAGCCTTACTAAAATTAAATTTCTCTTTTTTGTGTAATCAAAACTAATTTAACAAGCTCAAACAAAATCTTCAAATAAATTATAATATTATCAATATAAACAACAACATGTTTTCATATATTTTCTCAAAATATTATATATTAAGCGCATGGGTGTACTAGGAGCATTAGTTAACCTAAAAAGCATAACAAGCCATTCATACAATCCAAACTTAATATTGAGAGTTTTTTTCCATTCATCTCCTAGCATTCTAATTTGATGATATCCATATTTCAAGATAATTTTTATAACTAGACACGAATCATGCAATAAATCAAGCATATCGTCTAACCTAGGAATAGGATGTCGATACTTTACCATGATTTTGTTGATGACTTTATTATCCATGCATATGCACCAAGTTTCATCTTTTTTTGAATTTATTTTGTCTCGGTTGAATTGACTCGATAAGCTGACTTATAAGGAATGACAGTCCTTGGAATGAAAATCTATTTTATGTTCAGTACCTCTAATGGGAGGTATTTCTTTATCTTGAAACATTTTTTCAAATGCCTGTAAAAGAGATTGAAAAACACCTGGCAAAGCCAAGTTGTTATAGTTAGAGACCAAAAATCCTCCATTGTACAAAAGTACAAAAATCGATTTTGTGAAAACCTTCTCACATCTCCAACTGCAGCCAAATAACTCTTTCTCTCTTAATTTTTTCATCAATTTCATCCCTTTTTTCATTCTTCTTTTTTTTCTCTTTGATTTTTCTCTATTTTTTCACTCAACTCTTGTTTTTCTTTCCTCCAACTTTAATTGATCAGCAAATACATTTGCAGAACTCAAAGGTAAACGAATAGTTTTTCTACCATCTTTTACAAAAGAATACCTATTCAAATAGCCATCATACATAACCCTCCTATCAAATTGCCATGGTCGGCCAAGCAATATATCTCCAACTTGCATTGATAACACATCACAAAGAACTTCATCTTTATATTTTCCCAAAGTAAAAGATATTAAAGCTTGAGAAACTACCTCATTGTTCCACTATCATTGAGCCATTGGAGCTTGTAAGGTTTAGGATGATCTTGGGTCGGAATTTGCAACCTTTTGATCAACATGGTACTTACAACATTGGTGCAACTTCCACTATCAATGACAAACTACAAGCAGTACCCTTGACTAAACACCGCAGGTGGAACAAGTTGTCTCTTTGATCATCAACATCATTCTCCATAACTTGAGTTTTAACAAGTTTGTTTGTTATAAGTGCACAATGAATCCAATCTTCTAATTCCTCCTCATTCTTCTAGACTTCTTCACTAGATCATTGATCTCCCCTCCATTTTCCTCGTCTTGGTTCATGATTGTACAAATAGTAGTGAAATATGTTTAGAACCTCAGACACTCAACTCATTGATTTTACACTCATGGACACTCGTGTTTATACACACAAAGGTAGGCTGTTTGGGAAAGTGACTAAATTATGATCAAGGTAGGCTAATACATGAGTAAAGCAATTCTGATAGTAGCAAGCTATTTAAGGCAATTAAGATAAGTTAATTATTAAATAACAACAAAATAAAACAAGAAGTGAACAAACAAATAAGAGACAGAGATATTTTTGGATATAATTGCACACTGAAAAAAAGAATTCCAAAGAGAATGGTCGTGAAGATCGAATACAACAATTCCACATTTATATGCTTTCGGGAAAAATGAGAATTGAAATTTATTTGATCTCCAAATAAACGTGGAAATGATCTAATAATAACGATTTATTAAGAGAAATATGATAAGGAATTTTTTTTTCAAGATCTTAATAGGATCTTTAAGAGGATGCTAAGAACAAAATAGAAAGATAATGAAGAACGAAACATTGAATGCCAAAGACCATAAACATTAAACCCAAAATTTTCCACTTAATTTAAGGTCGCTACTCTATACGTACCATAAACATTCAATGCAGAATACTTCATTTAAATTCCATAAAACATAACCTTTAACTTAAAACACAGCCATGGACTTACGTGTTTCGAAAACATCTTTAAAACGACACAATAAAGACCCGAAATAAAATAAATAAGCGTTTAAGTTTAAAACATCCTATTCTAGCCTAAGTCTAAGAAAA
>NW_019272890.1:0-4708 GCF_002738345.1 Cucurbita maxima
CACGATCGTCGTTTTTCGAAAGTTTTGTGAGGAATGATAAGGCTTGATGATTTAAAATATTATTTCTAAGAAACGGAGTGCATAAAACCGTCAACAGAGTTCTACAAATCGAACCCTACTTCGGAAACCCAAATCGTGGAAGTTTAAAGTACGTGCTAAAAAAACCGAGTCACGATCGTCGTTTTTCGATGGTTTTGTGAGGAATGATAAGGCTTGATGATTTAGAATATTATTTCTATGAAACGGAGTGCATAAAACCGTCAACAGAGTTCTTCAAATCGAACCCTACTTCGGAAACCCAAATCGTGGAAGTTTAAAGTACGTGCTAAAAAAACCGAGTCACGATCGTCGTTTTACGAAGGTTTTGTGAGGAATGATAAGGCTTGATGATTTAAAATATTATTTCTAAGAAACGGAGTGCATAAAACCGTCAACAGTGTTCTTCAAATCGAACCCTACTTCGGAAACCCAAATCGTGGAAGTTTGAAGTACGTGCTAAAAAAATCGAGTCACGATCGTCGTTTTTCGAAAGTTTTGTGAGGAATGATAAGGCTTGATGATTTAGAATATTATTTCTAAGAAACGGAGTGCATAAAACCGTCAACAGTGTTCTTCAAATCGAACCCTACTTCGGATACCCAAATCGTGGAAGTTTGAAGTACGTGCTAAAAAAACCGAGTCACGATCGTCGTTTTTCGAAAGTTTTGTGAGGAATGATAAGGCTTGATGATTTAAAATATTATTTCTAAGAAACGGAGTGCATAAAACCGTCAACAGTGTTCTTCAAATCGAACCCTACTTCGGATACCCAAATCGTGGAAGTTTGAAGTACGTGCTAAAAAAATCGAGTCACGATCGTCGTTTTTCGAAAGTTTTGTGAGGAATGATAAGGCTTGATGATTTAAAATATTATTTCTAAGAAACGGAGTGCATAAAACCGTCAACAGTGTTCTTCAAATCGAACCCTACTTCGGATACCCAAATCGTGGAAGTTTGAAGTACGTGCTAAAAAAATCGAGTCACGATCGTCGTTTTTCGAAAGTTTTGTGAGGAATGATAAGGCTTGATGATTTAAAATATTATTTCTAAGAAACGGAGTGCATAAAACCGTCAACAGTGTTCTTCAAATCGAACCCTACTTCGGATACCCAAATCGTGGAAGTTTGAAGTACGTGCTAAAAAAATCGAGTCACGATCGTCGTTTTTCGAAAGTTTTGTGAGGAATGATAAGGCTTGATGATTTAAAATATTATTTCTAAGAAACGGAGTGCATAAAACCGTCAACAGTGTTCTTCAAATCGAACCCTACTTCGGATACCCAAATCGTGGAAGTTTGAAGTACGTGCTAAAAAAATCGAGTCACGATCGTCGTTTTTCGAAAGTTTTGTGAGGAATGATAAGGCTTGATGATTTAAAATATTATTTCTAAGAAACGGAGTGCATAAAACCGTCAACAGTGTTCTTCAAATCGAACCCTACTTCGGATACCCAAATCGTGGAAGTTTGAAGTACGTGCTAAAAAAATCGAGTCACGATCGTCGTTTTTCGAAAGTTTTGTGAGGAATGATAAGGCTTGATGATTTAAAATATTATTTCTAAGAAACGGAGTGCATAAAACCGTCAACAGTGTTCTTCAAATCGAACCCTACTTCGGATACCCAAATCGTGGAAGTTTGAAGTACGTGCTAAAAAAATCGAGTCACGATCGTCGTTTTTCGAAAGTTTTGTGAGGAATGATAAGGCTTGATGATTTAAAATATTATTTCTAAGAAACGGAGTGCATAAAACCGTCAACAGTGTTCTTCAAATCGAACCCTACTTCGGATACCCAAATCGTGGAAGTTTGAAGTACGTGCTAAAAAAATCGAGTCACGATCGTCGTTTTTCGAAAGTTTTGTGAGGAATGATAAGGCTTGATGATTTAAAATATTATTTCTAAGAAACGGAGTGCATAAAACCGTCAACAGTGTTCTTCAAATCGAACCCTACTTCGGATACCCAAATCGTGGAAGTTTGAAGTACGTGCTAAAAAAATCGAGTCACGATCGTCGTTTTTCGAAAGTTTTGTGAGGAATGATAAGGCTTGATGATTTAAAATATTATTTCTAAGAAACGGAGTGCATAAAACCGTCAACAGTGTTCTTCAAATCGAACCCTACTTCGGATACCCAAATCGTGGAAGTTTGAAGTACGTGCTAAAAAAATCGAGTCACGATCGTCGTTTTTCGAAAGTTTTGTGAGGAATGATAAGGCTTGATGATTTAAAATATTATTTCTAAGAAACGGAGTGCATAAAACCGTCAACAGTGTTCTTCAAATCGAACCCTACTTCGGATACCCAAATCGTGGAAGTTTGAAGTACGTGCTAAAAAAATCGAGTCACGATCGTCGTTTTTCGAAAGTTTTGTGAGGAATGATAAGGCTTGATGATTTAAAATATTATTTCTAAGAAACGGAGTGCATAAAACCGTCAACAGTGTTCTTCAAATCGAACCCTACTTCGGATACCCAAATCGTGGAAGTTTGAAGTACGTGCTAAAAAAATCGAGTCACGATCGTCGTTTTTCGAAAGTTTTGTGAGGAATGATAAGGCTTGATGATTTAAAATATTATTTCTAAGAAACGGAGTGCATAAAACCGTCAACAGTGTTCTTCAAATCGAACCCTACTTCGGATACCCAAATCGTGGAAGTTTGAAGTACGTGCTAAAAAAATCGAGTCACGATCGTCGTTTTTCGAAAGTTTTGTGAGGAATGATAAGGCTTGATGATTTAAAATATTATTTCTAAGAAACGGAGTGCATAAAACCGTCAACAGTGTTCTTCAAATCGAACCCTACTTCGGATACCCAAATCGTGGAAGTTTGAAGTACGTGCTAAAAAAATCGAGTCACGATCGTCGTTTTTCGAAAGTTTTGTGAGGAATGATAAGGCTTGATGATTTAGAATATTATTTCTAAGAAACGGAGTGCATAAAACCGTCAACAGTGTTCTTCAAATCGAACCCTACTTCGGAAACCCAAATCGTGGAAGTTTGAAGTACGTGCTAAAAAAATCGAGTCACGATCGTCGTTTTTCGAAAGTTTTGTGAGGAATGATAAGGCTTGATGATTTATAATATTATTTCTAAGAAACGGAGTGCATAAAACCGTCAACAGTGTTCTTCAAATCGAACCCTACTTCGGAAACCCAAATCGTGGAAGTTTGAAGTACGTGCTAAAAAAACCGAGTCACGATCGTCGTTTTTCGAAAGTTTTGTGAGGAATGATAAGGCTTGATGATTTAAAATATTATTTCTAAGAAACGGAGTGCATAAAACCGTCAACAGTGTTCTTCAAATCGAACCCTACTTCGGAAACCCAAATCGTGGAAGTTTGAAGTACGTGCTAAAAAAATCGAGTCACGATCGTCGTTTTTCGAAAGTTTTGTGAGGAATGATAAGGCTTGATGATTTAAAATATTATTTCTAAGAAACGGAGTGCATAAAACCGTCAACAGTGTTCTTCAAATCGAACCCTACTTCGGAAACCCAAATCGTGGAAGTTTGAAGTACGTGCTAAAAAAATCGAGTCACGATCGTCGTTTTTCGAAAGTTTTGTGAGGAATGATAAGGCTTGATGATTTAAAATATTATTTCTAAGAAACGGAGTGCATAAAACCGTCAACAGTGTTCTTCAAATCGAACCCTACTTCGGATACCCAAATCGTGGAAGTTTGAAGTACGTGCTAAAAAAACCGAGTCACGATCGTCGTTTTTCGAAGGTTTTGTGAGGAATGATAAGGCTTGATGATTTATCATATTATTTCTAAGAAATGGAGTGCATAAAAACGTCAACAGAGTTCTTCAAATCGAACCCTACTTCGGAACCTCAAATCTGGAAAATTTGAAGTACGTGCTAAAAAAACCGAGTCACGATCGTCGTTTTTCGAAAGTTTTGTGAGGAATGATAAGGCTTGATGATTTATAATATTATATCTAAGAAACAGAGTGCATAAAACCGTCAACAGAGTTCTTCAAATCGAACCCTACTTCGGAAACCCAAATCGTGGAAGTTTGAAGTACGTGCTAAAAAAATCGAGTCACGATCGTCGTTTTTTGAAAGTTTTGTGAGGAATGATCAGGCTTGATGATTTAGAATATTATTTCTAAGAAACGGAGTGCATAAAACCGTCAACAGAGTTCTTCAAATCGAACCCTACTTCGAAAACCAGAATCGTAGAAGTTTGAAGTACGTGCTAAAAAAACCGAGTCACGATCGTCGTTTTACGAAGGTTTTGTGAGGAATGATAAGGCTTGATGATTTAAAATATTATTTCTAAGAAACGGAGTGCATAAAACCGTCAACAGAGTTCTTCAAATCGAACCCTACTTCGGAAACCCAAATCGTGGAAGTTTAAAGTACGTGCTAAAAAAATCGAGACACGATCGTCGTTTTTCGAAAGTTTTGTGAGGAATGATAAGGCTTGATGATTTAGAATATTCTTTCTAACAAACGGAGTGCATAAAATCGTCAACAGAGTTATTCAAATCGAACCCTACTTCGGAAACCCAAATCTGGGAAGTTTGAAGTACGTGCTAAAAAAACCGTCAACAGAGTTCTTCAAATCGAACCCTACTTCGGAAACCCAAATCGTGGAAGTTTGAAGTACGTGCAAAAAAAACCGAGTCAAGATCGTCGTTTTTCGAAAGTTTTGTGAGGAATGATAAG
>NW_019272890.1:5049-6255 GCF_002738345.1 Cucurbita maxima
GTTTTGTGAGGAATGATAAGGCTTGATCATTTAGAATATTATTTCTAAGAAACGGAGTGCATAAAACCGTCAACAGAGTTCTACAAATCGAACCCTACTTCGGAAACCCAAATCGTGAAAATTATAATTACGTGCTAAAAAAACCGAGTCACGATCGTCGTTTTTCGAAGGTTTTGTGAGGAATGATAAGGCTTGATGATTTAAAATATTATTTCTAAGAAACGGAGTGCATAAAACCGTCAACAGAGTTCTTCAAATCGAACCCTACTTCGGAAACCCAAATCGTGGAAGTTTAAAGTACGTGGTAAAAAAATCGAGACACGATCGTCGTTTTTCGAAAGTTTTGTGAGGAATGATAAGGCTTGATGATTTAGAATATTATTTCTATGAAACGGAGTGCATAAAACCGTCAACAGAGTTCTTCAAATCGAACCCTACTTCGGAAACCCAAATCGTGGAAATTTGAATTACGTGCTAAAAAAACCGAGTCACGATCGTCGTTTTTCGAAAGTTTTGTGAGGAATGATAAGGCTTGATGATTTATAATATTATTTCTAAGAAACGGAGTGCATAAAACCGTCAACAGAGTTCTTCAAATCGAACCCTACTTCGCAAACCCAAATCGTGGAAGTTTGAACTACGTGCTAAAAAAACCGAGTCACGATCGTCGTTTTTCGAAGGTTTTGTGAGGAATGATAAGGCTTCATGATTTATCATATTATTTCTAAGAAATGGAGTGCATAAAAACGTCAACAGAGTTCTTCAAATCGAACCCTACTTCGCAAACCCAAATCGTGGAAGTTTGAACTACGTGCTAAAAAAACCGAGTCACGATCGTCGTTTTTCGAAAGTTTTGTGAGGAATGATGAGGCTTGATGATTTATCATATTATTTCTAAAAAACAGAGTGCATAAAACCGTCAACAGTGTTCTTCAAATCGAACCCTACTTCGGAAACCCAAATCGTGGAAATTTGAATTACGTGCTAAAAAAACCGAGTCACGATCGTCGTTTTTCGAAGGTTTGTGAGGAATGATAAGGCTTCACGATTTATCATATTATTTCTAAGAAATCGAGTGCATAAAAACGTCAACAGAGTTCTTCAAATCGAACCCTACTTCGCAAACCCAAATCGTGGAAGTTTGAAGTACGTGCTAAAAAAATCGAGTCACGATCGTCGTTTTTTGAAAGTTTTGTGAGGAATGAT
>NW_019272890.1:6476-10068 GCF_002738345.1 Cucurbita maxima
GTTCTTCAAGTCGAACCCTACTTCGGAAACCCAAATCGTGGAAGTTTGAATTACGTGCTAAAAAAACCGAGTCACGATCGTCGTTTTTCGAAAGTTTTGTGAGGAATGATAAGGCTTTATGATTTATCATATTATTTGTAAGAAACAGAGTGCATGAAACCGTAAACAGAGTTCATCAAAGCGAACCCTACTTCGAAAACCCAAATCGTGGAAGTTTGAAGTACGTGCAAAAAAAACGTGTCACGATCGTCGTTTTTCAAAAGTTTTGTGAGGAATGATAAGGCTTGATGATTTAAAATATTATTTCTAAGAAACGGAGTGCATAAAACCGTCAACAGAGTTCTTCAAATCGAACCCTACTTCGGAAACTCAAATTTAGGAACTTTGAAGTACGTGCTAAAAAAAACTACTCACGATCGTCGTTTTTCGAAGGTTTTGTGAGGAATGATAAGGCTTGATGATTTATCATATTATTTCTAAGAAATGGAGTGCATAAAAACGTCAACAGAGTTCTTCAAATCGAACCCTACTTCGGAAACCCAAATCGTGGAAGTTTGAAGTACGTGCTAAAAAAACCGAGTCACGATCGTCGTTTTTCGAAAGTTTTGTGAGGAATGATAAGGCTTGATGATTTATCATATTATTTCTAAGAAACGGAGTGCATAAAACCGTCAACAGTGTTCTTCAAATCGAACCCTACTTCGGAAACCCAAATCGTGGAAGTTTGAAGTACGTGCTAACAAAACCGAGTCACGATCGTCGTTTTTCGAAAGTTTTGTGAGGAATGATAAGGCTTGATGATTTATCATATTATTTCTAAGAAACGGAGTGCATAAAACCGTCAACAGTGTTCTTCAAATCGAACCCTACTTCGGAAACTCAAATTTAGGAACTTTGAAGTACGTGCTAAAAAAAACTACTCACGATCGTCGTTTTTCGAGGGTTTTGTGAGGAATGATAAGGCTTGATGATTTATCATATTATTTCTAGGAAAGGGAGTGCATAAAACCGTCAACAGAGTTCTTCAAATAGAACCCTACTTCGGAAACCTAAATCGTGGAACTTTGAATGACCTGCTAAAAAAACCGAGTCACGATCGTCGTTTTTCGAAGGTTTTGTGAGGAATGATAAGGGTTGATGATTTATCATATTATTTCTAAGATACGGCGTGCATAAAACCGTCAATAGTGTTCTTCAAATCGAACCCTACTTCGGAAACCCAAATCGTGGAAGTTTGAAGTACGTGCTAAAAAAATCGAGTCACGATCGTCGTTTTTCGAAAGTTTTGTGAGGAATAATAAGGCTTGATCATTTAGAATATTCTTTCTAACAAACGGAGTGCATAAAATCGTCAACAGAGTTCTTCAAATCGAACCCTACTTCGGAAACCTAAATCGTGGAAGTTTGAAGTACGTGCTAATAAAACCGAGTCACGATCGTCGTTTTTCGAAGGTTTTGTGAGGAATGATAAGGCTTGATGATTTAGAATATTATTTCTATGAAACGGAGTGCAGAAAACCGTCAACAGAGTTCTTCAAATCGAACCCTACTTCGCAAACCCAAATCGTGGAAGTTTGAAGTACGTGCTAAAAAAACCGAGTCACGATCGTCGTTTTTCGAAAGTTTTGTGAGGAATGATAAGGCTTGATGATTTAGAATATTATTTCTAAGAAACGGAGTGCATAAAACCGTCAACAGAGTTCTTCAAATCGAACCCTACTTCGGAAACCCAAATCGTGGAAGTTTGAAGTACGTGCTAAAAAAACCGAGTCACGATCGTCGTTTTTCGAAAGTTTTGTGAGGAATGATGAGGCTTTATGATTTATCATATTATTTCTCAAAAACGGAGTGCATAAAACCGTCAACAGAGTTCTTCAAATCGAACCCTACTTGGGAAACCCAAATCGTTGAAATTTGAATTACGTGCTAAAAAAACCGAGTCACGATCGTCATTTTTCGAAGTTTGGTGAGGAATGATAAGGCTTCACGATTTATCATATTATTTCTAAGAAATGGAGTGCATAAAAACGTCAACAGAGTTCTTCAAATCGAACCCTACTTCGCAAACCCAAATCGTGGAAGTTTGAAGTACGTGCTAAAAAAATCGAGTCACGATCGTCGTTTTTTGAAAGTTTTGTGAGGAATGATCAGGCTTGATGATTTAGAATATTATTTCTAAGAAACAGATTGCATAAAACCGTCAACAGATTTCTTCAAATCGAACCCTACTTCGGAAACCCAAATCGTGGAAGTTTGAATTACGTGCTAAAAAAATCGAGACACGATCGTCGTTTTTCGAAAGTTTTGTGAGGAATGATAAGGCTTCATGATTTATCATATTATTTCTAAGATACGGCGTGCATAAAACCGTCAACAGAGTTCTTCAAATCGAACCCTACTTCGGAAACCCAAATCGTGGAAATTTGAATTACGTGCTAAAAAAACCGAGTCACGATCGTCGTTTTTCGAAGGTTTTGTGAGGAATGATAAGGCTTCATGATTTATCATATTATTTCTAAGATACGGCGTGCATAAAACCGTCAACAGAGTTCTTCAAATCGAACCCTACTTCGGAAACCCAAATCGTGGAAATTTGAATTACGTGCTAAAAAAATCGAGACACGATTGTCGTTTTTCGAAAGTTTTGTGAGGAATGATAAGGCTTGATGATTTAGAATATTATTTCTAAGAAACGGAGTGCATAAAACCATGAACAGAGTTCTTCAAATCGTACCCTACTTCGGAAACTCAAATCTGGAAAATTTGAAGTACGTGCTAAAAAAACCGAGTCACGATCGTCGTTTTTCAAAGTTTTGTGAGGAATGATAAGGCTTGATCATTTAGAATATTCTTTCTAACAAACGGAGTGCATAAAACCGTCAACAGAGTTCTTCAAATCGAACCCTACTTCGGAAACCCAAATCGTGGAAATTTGAATTACGTGCTAAAAAAACCGAGTCACGATCGTCGTTTTTCGAAGGTTTTGTGAGGAAAGATAAGGCTTCATGATTTATCATATTATTTCTAAGATACGGCGTGCATAAAACCGTCAACAGAGTTCTTCAAATCGAACCCTACTTCGGAAACCCAAATCGTGGAAATTTGAATTACGTGCTAAAAAAATCGAGACACGATTGTCGTTTTTCGAAAGTTTTGTGAGGAATGATAAGGCTTGATCATTTAGAATATTCTTTCTAACAAACGGAGTGCATAAAACCGTCAACAGAGTTCTTCAAATCGAACCCTACTTCGGAAACCCAAATCGGGGAAATTTGAAGTACGTGCTAAAAAAACCGAGTCACGATCGTCGTTTTTCGAAAGTTTTGTGAGGAATGATAAGGCTTGATCATTTAGAATATTCTTTCTAACAAACGGAGTGCATAAAACCGTCAACAGAGTTCTTCAAATCGAACCCTACTTCGGAAACTCAAATCTGGAAAATTTGAAGTACGTGCTAAAAAAACCGAGTCACGATCGTCGTTTTTCGAAAATTTTGTGAGGAATGATAAGGCTTGATGATTTATAATATTATTTCTAAGAAACAGAGTGCATAAAACCGTCAACAGAGTTCTTCAAATCGAACCCTACTTCG
>NW_019272891.1:0-6980 GCF_002738345.1 Cucurbita maxima
CAAAATCCAAAACCGAGACGTATGAAACACGTGCTGAGAAAACCGAGTAAATGTCCATATTTTAAGAAACTTTTATGGGGAATGATTAAGAATGATGATTTACAACAGAATGTCGAAATAACAGTGTGTATAAAGCAGTTAAAAATTGCTTAAAATCGTAACCCTAATTCGAAAACCCCAAACCGGGACGTTTGAAAAATGTGCTAAAAAAATTGCTTAAAATCGTAACCCTAATTCGAAAACCCCAAACCGGGACGTTTGAAAAATGTGCTAAAAAAATCGCTTAAAATCGTAACCCTAATTCGAAAACCCCAAACCGGGACGTTTGAAAAATGTGCTAAAAAAATCACGTAGCTTTCCATGTTTTTAAAAACTTTCATGGGGAATGATTAGGCATGATGATTGAATATAGAGGGTCGAAGAAACGGAGTGTATGAAGCAGTAAAAAAGTGCTTAAAGTTGAAACCCTATTTCGTAAACCCCAACCAGGAACTTTTGAAACACGTGCTAAAAAAAACTAGAAACTGTGAATGTTTTTGAAAACTTTTGTGGGGAATGATTAGGCACGATGATTTCGAATTGAATGTCGAAGAAACGGAGTGTATAAAGCAGCAATAAATTTCTTAAAATCGAAAGCCTAATTCACAAAATCCAGAACCGAGACGTATGAAACACGTGCTGAGAAAACCGAGTAAATGTCCATATTTTAAGAAACTTTTCTGAGGAATGATTAAGCATGATGATTTACAACAGAATGTCGAAATAACAGAGTGTATAAAGTAGTTAAAAATTGCTTAAAATCGTAACCCTAATTCGAAAACCCCAAACCGGGACGTTTGAAAAATGTGCTAAAAAAAACGAGTAGCTGTCCTTGTTTTTCAAAACTTTCATGGGGAATGATTAGGCATGATGATTGAATTTAGAGGGTCGAAGAAACGGAGTGTATGAAGCAGTAAAAAAGTGCTTAAAATTGAAACGCTGTTTCGTAAACCCCAAACAGGAACTTTTGAAACATGTGCTAAAAAAAAACTAGAAACTGTGAATGGTTTTGAAAACTTTTGTGGGGAATGATTAGGCACGATGATTTCGAATTGAATGTCGAAGATACGGAGTGTATAAAGCAGCAATAAATTTCTTAAAATCGAAAGCCTAATTCACAAAATCCAAAACCGAGACGTATGAAACACGTGCTGAGAAAACCGAGTAAATGTCCATATTTTAAGAAACTTTTATGGGGAATGATTAAGAATGATGATTTACAAAAGAATGTCGAAATAACAGTGTGTATAAAGCAGTTAAAAATTGCTTAAAATCGTAACCCTAATTCGAAAACCCCAAACCGGGACGTTTGAAAAATGTGCTAAAAAAATCGCGTAGCTTTCCATGTTTTNTAAGAAACTTTTATGGGGAATGATTAAGAATGATGATTTACAACAGAATGTCGAAATAGCAGAGTGCATAAAGCAGTTAAAAAGTGCTTAAAATCGTAACCCTAATTCGAAAACCCCAAACCGGGACATTTGAAAAATGTGCTAAAAAAACCGAGTAGCTGTCCATGTTTTTCAAAACTTTCATGGGGAATGATTAGGCATGATGATTGAATTTAGAGGGTCGAAGAAACGGAGTGTATGAAGCAGTAAAAAAGTNCAAACCGGGACGTTTGAAAAATGTGCTAAAAAAACCGAGTAGCTGTCCATGTTTTTCAAAACTTTCATGGGGAATGATTAGGCATGATGATTGAATTTAGAGGGTCGAAGAAACGGAGTGTATGAAGTAGTAAAAAAGTGCTTAAAATTGAAACGCTGTTTCGTAAACCCCAAACAGGAACTTTTGAAACACGTGCTAAAAAAAAACTAGAAACTGTGAATGGTTTTGAAAACTTTTGTGGGGAATGATTAGGCACGATGATTTCGAATTGAATGTCGAAGATACGGAGTGCATAAAGCAGCAATAAATTTCTTAGAATCGAAAGCCTAATTCACAAAATCCAGAACCGAGACGTATGAAACACGTGCTGAGAAAACCGAGTAAATGTCCATATTTTAAGAAACTTTTATGGGGAATGATTAAGAATGATGATTTACAACAGAATGTCGAAATAGCAGAGTGTATAAAGCAGTTAAAAATTGCTTAAAATTGTAACCCTAATTCGAAAACCCCAAACCGGGACGTTTTAAAAATGTGCTAAAAAAATCGCGTAGCTGTCCATGTTTTTTTCGAAAACCCCAAACCGGGACGTTTTAAAAATGTGCTAAAAAAATCGCGTAGCTGTCCATGTTTTTCAAAACTTTCATGGGGAATGATTAGGCATGATGATTGAATTTAGAGGGTCGAAGAAACGGAGTGTATGAAGCAGTAAAAAAGTGCTTAAAATTGGAACGCTGTTTCGTAAACCCCAAACAGGAACTTTTGAAACACGTGCTAAAAAAAAACTAGAAACTGTGAATGGTTTTGAAAACTTTTGTGGGGAATGATTAGGCACGATGATTTCGAATTGAATGTCGAAGATACGGAGTGTATAAAGCAGCAATAAATTTCTTAAAATCGAAAGCCTAATTCACAAAATCCAAAACCGAGACGTATGAAACACGTGCTGAGAAAACCGAGTAAATGTCCATATTTTAAGAAACTTTTATGGGGAATGATTAAGAATGATGATTTACAACAGAATGTCGAAATAGCAGAGTGTATAAAGAAGTTAAAAATTGCTTAAAATTGTAACCCTAATTCGAAAACCCCAAACCGGGACGTTTTAAAAATGTGCTAAAAAAATCGCGTAGCTGTCCATGTTTTTAAAAACTTTCATGGGGAATGATTAGGCATGATGATTGAATATAGAGGGTCGAAGAAACGGAGTGTATGAAGCAGTAAAAAAGTGCTTAAAATTGAAACCCTATTTCGTAAACCCCAAACAGGAACTTTTGAAACACGTGCTAAAAAAAAACTAGAAACTGTGAATGTTTTTGAAAACTTTTGTGGGGAATGATTAGGCACGATGATTTCGAATTGAATGTCGAAGAAACGGAGTGTATAAAGCAGCAATAAATTTCTTAAAATCGAAAGCCTAATTCACAAAATCCAGAACCGAGACGTATGAAACACGTGCTGAGAAAACCGAGTAAATGTCCATATTTTAAGAAACTTTTCTGGGGAATGATTAAGCATGATGATTTACAACAGAATGTCGAAATAACAGAGTGTATAAAGCAGTTAAAAAGTGCTTAAAATCGTAACCCTAATTCGAAAACCCTAAACCGGGACGTTTGAAAAATGTGCTAAAAAAATCGCGTAGCTGTCCATGTTTTTAAAAACTTTCATGGGGAATGATTAGGCATGATGATTGAATATAGAGGGTCGAAGAAACGGAGTGTATGAAGCAGTAAAAAAGTGCTTAAAATTGAAACCCTATTTCGTAAACCCCAAACAGGAACTTTTGAAACACGTGCTAAAAAAAACTAGAAACTGTGAGTGGTTTTGAAAACTTTTGTGGGGAATGATTAGGCACGATGATTTCGAATTGAATGTCGAAGAAACGGAGTGTATAAAGCAGCAATAAATTTCTTAAAATCGAAAGCCTAATTCACAAAATCCAGAACCGAGACGTATGAAACACGTGCTGAGAAAACCGAGTAAATGTCCATATTTTAAGAAACTTTTCCGGGGGATGATTAAGCATGATGATTTACAACAGAATGTTAAAAAACAGAGTGCATAAAGCAGTTAAAAAGTGCTTAAAATCGTAACCCTAATTCGAAAACCTCAAACCGAGATGTTTGAAAAAATGTTCTAAAAAAAACCGAGTAGCTGTCCATGTTTTTCAAAACTTTCATGGGGAATGATTAGGCATGATGATTGAATTTAGAGGGTCGAAGAAACGGAGTGTATGAAGCAGTAAAAAAGTGCTTAAAATTGAAACGCTGTTTCGTAAACCCCAAACAGGAACTTTTGAAACACGTGCTAAAAAAAAACTAGAAACTGTGAATGGTTTTGAAAACTTTTGTGGGGAATGATTAGGCACGATGATTTCGAATTGAATGTCGAAGATACGGAGTGTATAAAGCAGCAATAAATTTCTTAAAATCGAAAGCCTAATTCACAAAATCCAAAACCGAGACGTATGAAACACGTGCTGAGAAAACCGAGTAAATGTCCATATTTTAAGAAACTTTTCGTGGGAATGATTAAGCATGATGATTTACAACAGAATGTCGAAATAACAGAGTGTATAAAGCAGTTAAAAATTGCTTAAAATCGTAACCCTAATTCGAAAACCCCAAACCGGGACGTTTGAAAAGGTTGCTAAAGAAACCGAGTAGCTGTCCATGTTTTTCAAAACTTTCATAAGGAATGATTAGGCATGATGATTGAATACAGAGGGTCGAAGAAACGGAGTGTATGAAGCAGTAAAAAAGTGCTTAAAATTGAAACCCTATTTCTTAAACCCCAAACAGGAACTATTGAAACACGTGCTAAAAAAAACTAGAAACTGTGAATGTTTTTGAAAACTTTTGTGGGGAATGATTAGGCACGATGATTTCGAATTGAATGTCGAAGAAACGGAGTGTATAAAGCAGCAATAAATTTCTTAAAATCGAAAGCCTATTTCACAAAATCCAGAACCGAGACGTATGAAACACGTGCTGTGAAAACCGAGTAAATGTCCATATTTTAAGAAACTTTTCTGGGGAATGATTAAGCATGATGATTTACAACAGAATGTCGAAATAACAGAGTGTCTAAAGCAGTTAAAAAGTGCTTAAAATCGTAACCCTAATTCGAAAACCCCAAACCGGGACGTTTGAAGAATGTGCTAAAAAAACCGAGTAGCTGTCCATGTTTTTCAAAACTTTCATGGGGAATGATTAGGCATGATGATTGAATACAGAGGGTCGAAGAAACGGAGTGTATGAAGCAGTAAAAAAGTGCTTAAAACTGAAACCCTATTTCGTAAACCCCAAACAGGAACTTTTGAAACACGTGCTAAAAAAAACTAGAAACTCTGAATGTTTTTGAAAACTTTTGTGGGGAATGATTAGGCACGATGATTTCGAATTGAATGTCGAAGAAACGGAGTGTATAAAGCAGCAATAAATTTCTTAAAATAGAAAGCCAAATTCACAAAATCCAGAACCGAGACGTATGAAACACGTGCTGAAAAAACCGAGTAAATGTCCATATTTTAAGAAACTTTTCTGGGGAATGATTAAGCATGATGATTTACAACAGAATGTCGAAATAACAGAGTGTATAAAGCAGTTAAAAAGTGCTTAAAATCGTAACCCTAATTCGAAAACCCCAAACCGGGACGTTTGAAAAATGTGCTAAAAAAACTGAGTAGCTGTCCATGTTTTTCAAAACTTTCATGGGGAATGATTAGGCATGATGATTGAATACAGAGGGTCGAAGAAACGGAGTGTATGAAGCAGTAAAAAAGTGCTTAAAATTGAAACGCTATTTCGTAAACCCCAAACAGGATTTTTTGAAAAACGTGCTAAAAAAAAACTAGAAACTGTGAATGTTTTTGAAAACTTTTGTGGGGAATGATTAGGCACGATGATTTCGAATTGAATGTCGAAGAAACGGAGTGTATAAAGCAGCAATAAATTTCTTAAAATCGAAAGCCTAATTCACAAAATCCAGAACCGAGACGTATGAAACACGTGCTGAGAAAACCGAGTAAATGTCCATATTTTAAGAAACTTTTCTGGGGAATGATTAAGCATGATGATTTACAACAGAATGTCGAAATAACAGAGTGTATAAAGCAGTTAAAAAGTGCTTAAAATCGTAACCCTAATTCGAAAACCCCAAACCGGGACGTTTGAAAAATGTGCTAAAAAAACCGAGTAGCTGTCCATGTTTTTCAAAACTTTCATGGGGAATGATTAGGCATGATGATTGAATATAGAGGGTCGAAGAAACGGAGTGTATGAAGCAGTAAAAAAGTGCTTAAAATTGAAACCCTATTTCGTAAACCCCAAACAGGAACTTTTGAAACACGTGCTAAAAAAAAACTAGAAACTGTGAATGTTTTTGAAAACTTTTGTGGGGAATGATTAGGCACGATGATTTCGAATTGAATGTCGAAGAAACGGAGTGTATAAAGCAGCAATAAATTTCTTAAAATCTAAAGCCTAATTCACAAAATCCAGAACCGAGACGTATGAAACACGTGCTGTGAAAACCGAGTAAATGTCCATATTTTAAGAAACTTTTCTGGGGAATGATTAAGCATGATGATTTACAACAGAATGTCGAAATAACAGAGTGTATAAAGCAGTTAAAAAGTGCTTAAAATCGTAACCCTAATTCGAAAACCCCAAACCGGGACGTTTGAAAAATGTGCTAAAAAAACCAAGTAGCTGTCCATGTTTTTCAAAACTTTCATGGGGAATGATTAGGCATGATGATTGAATACAGAGGGTCGAAGAAACGGAGTGTATGAAGCAGTAAAAAAGTGCTTAAAATTGAAACGCTATTTCGTAAACCCCAAACAGGATTTTTTGAAAAACGTGCTAAAAAAAACTAGAAACTGTGAATGTTTTTGAAAACTTTTGTGGGGAATGATTAGGCACGATGATTTCGGATTGAATGTCGAAGAAACGGAGTGTATAAAGCAGCAATAAATTTCTTAAAATCGAAAGCCTAATTCACAAAATCCAGAACCGAGACGTATGAAACACGTGCTGTGAAAACCGAGTAAATGTCCATATTTTAAGAAACTTTTCTGGGGAATGATTAAGCATGATGATTTACAACAGAATGTCGAAATAACAGAGTGTATAAAGCAGTTAAAAAGTGCTTAAAATCGTAACCCTAATTCGAAAACCCCAAACCGAGACGTTTGAAAAATTTGCTAAAAAAACCGAGTAGCTGTCCATGTTTTTCAAAACTTTCATGAGGAATGATTAGGCATGATGATTGAATACAGAGGGTCGAAGAAACGGAGTGTATGAAGCAGTAAAAAAGTGCTTAAAATT
>NW_019272891.1:7089-10048 GCF_002738345.1 Cucurbita maxima
GTGCTTAAAATCGTAACCCTAATTCGAAAACCCCAAACCGGGACGTTTGAAAAATGTGCTAAAAAAAATCGAGTAGCTGTCCATGTTTTTCAAAACTTTCATGGGGAATGATTAGGCATGATGATTGGATACAGAGGGTCGAAGAAACGGAGTGTATGAAGCAGTAAAAAAGTGCTTAAAATTGAAACCCTATTTCGTAAACCCCAAACAGGAACTTTTGAAACACGTGCTAAAAAAAACTAGAAACTGTGAATGNTGTTTTTCAAAACTTTCATGGGGAATGATTAGGCATGATGATTGAATACAGAGGGTCGAAGAAACGGAGTGTATGAAGCAGTAAAAAAGTGCTTAAAATTGAAACCCTATTTCGTAAACCCCAAACATGAACTTTTGAAACACGTGCTAAAAAAAACTAGAAACTGTGAATGTTTTTGAAAACATTTGTGGGGAATGATTAGGCACGATGATTTCGAATTGAATGTCGAAGAAACGGAGTGTATAAAGCAGCAATAAATTTCTTAAAATCGAAAGCCTAATTCACAAAATCCAGAACCGAGATGTATGAAACACGTGCTGTGAAAACCGAGTAAATGTCCATATTTTAAGAAACTTTTCTGGGGAATGATGTATGAAACACGTGCTGTGAAAACCGAGTAAATGTCCATATTTTAAGAAACTTTTCTGGGGAATGATTAAGCAGGATGATTTACAACAGAATGTCGAAATAACAGAGTGTATAAAGCAGTTAAAAAGTGCACAAAATCGTAACCCTAATTCGAAAACCCCAAACAGGGACGTTTGAAGAATGTGCTAAAAAAACCGAGTAGCAGTCCATGTTTTTCAAAACTTTCATGGGGAATGATTAGGCATGATGATTGAATACAGAGGGTCGAAGAAACGGAGTGTATGAAGCAGTAAAAAAGTGCTTAAAATTGAAACGCTATTTCGTAAACCCCAAACAGGAACTTTTGAAACACGTGCTAAAAAAAAACTAGAAACTGTGAATGTTTTTGAATACTTTTGTGGGGAATGATTAGGCACGATGATTTCGAATTGAATGTCGTAGAAACGGAGTGTATAAAGCAGCAATAAATTTCTTAAAATCGAAAGCCTAATTCACAAAATCCAGAACCGAGACGTATGAAACACGTGCTGTGAAAGCCGAGTAAATGTCCATATTTTAAGAAACTTTTCTTGGGAATGATTAAGCATGATGATTTACAACAGAATGTCGAAATAACAGAGTGTATAAAGCAGTTAAAAAGTGCTTAAAATCGTAACCCTAATTCGAAAACCCCAAACCGGGACGTTTGAAAAATGTGCTAAAAAAACCGAGTAGCTGTCCATGTTTTTCAAAACTTTCATGGGGAATGATTAGGCATGATGATTGAATATAGAGGGTCGAAGAAACGGAGTGTATGAAGCAGTAAAAAAGTGCTTAAAATTGAAACCCTATTTCGTAAACCCCAAACAGGAACTTTTGAAACACGTGCTAAAAAAAAACTAGAAACTGTGAATGTTTTTGAAAACTTTTGTGGGGAATGATTAGGCACGATGATTTCGAATTGAATGTCGAAGAAACGGAGTGTATAAAGCAGCAATAAATTTCTTAAAATCGAAAGCCTAATTCACAAAATCCAGAACCGAGACGTATGAAACACGTGCTGAGAAAACCGAGTAAATGTCCATATTTTAAGAAACTTTTCTGGGGAATGATTAAGCATGATGATTTACAACAGAATGTCGAAATAACAAAGTGTATAAAGCAGTTAAAAAGTGCTTAAAATCGTAACCCTAATTCGAAAACCCCAAATCGGGACGTTTGAAAAATGTGCTAAAAAAACCGAGTAGCTGTCCATGTTTTTCAAAACTTTCATGGGGAATGATTAGGCATGATGATTGAATACAGAGGGTCGAAGAAACGGAGTGTATGAAGCAGTANAGCAGTAAAAAAGTGCTTAAAATTGAAACGCTATTTCGTAAACCCCAAAAAGGAACTTTTGAAACACGTGCTAAAAAAAAACTAGAAACTGTGAATGTTTTTGAAAACTTTTGTGGGGAATGATTAGACACGATGATTTCGAATTGAATGTCGAAGAAACAGAGTGTATAAAGCAGCAATAAATTTCTTAAAATCGAAAGCCTAATTCACAAAATCCAGAACCGAGACGTATGAAACACGTGCTGTGAAAACCGAGTAAATGTCCATATTTTAAGAAACTTTTCTGGGGAATGATTAAGCATGCTGATTTACAACAGAATGTCGAAATAACAAAGTGTATAAAGCAGTTAAAAAGTGCTTAAAATCGTAACTCTAATTCGAAAACCCCAAACCGGGACGTTTGAAAAATGTGCTAAAAAAACCGAGTAGTTGTCCATGTTTTTCAAAACTTTCATGGGGANTCTGGGGAATGATTAAGCATGCTGATTTACAACAGAATGTCGAAATAACAGAGTGTATAAAGCAGTTAAAAAGTGCTTAAAATCGTAACTCTAATTCGAAAACCCCAAACCGGGACGTTTGAAAAATCTGCTAAAAAAACCGAGTAGTTGTCCATGTTTTTCAAAACTTTCATGGGGAATAATTAGGCATGATGATTGAATACAGAGGGTCGAAGAAACGGAGTGTATGAAGCAGTAAAAAAGTGCTTAAAATTGAAACCCTATTTCGTAAACCCCAAACAGGAACTTTTGAAACACGTGCTAAAAAAAACTAGAAACTATGAATGTTTTTGAAAACTTTTGTGGGGAATGATTAGGCACGATGATTTCGAATTGAATGTCGAAGAAACGGAGTGTATAAAGCAGCAATAAATTTCTTAAAATCGAAATCCTAATTCACAAAATCCAGAACCGAGACGTATGAAACACGTGCTGAGAAAACCGAGTAAATGTCCATATTTTAAGAAACTTTTATGGGGAATGATTAAGCATGATGATTTACAACAGAATGTCGAAA